>NW_026057579.1:17436604-17483591 GCF_023721935.1 Panthera uncia | reverse complement strand
TCTCTCTCTCTCTCTCTCTCTCTCTCTCTTTCAAAAATAAATAAATATTAAAAATGTTTTTAAAAAGTCAGAGGCAGGAGCTCTCAGCCCACTCAATAACTAGGGAAGATGAGGCAGAGAAAGTCAAATACTTGCTAAGGCCGCACAGCAAATGAGTGTTGGAGCCAACATGCAAAGTCAGGTGTGCTGGCTCCACAGCTCGGGTTCTTTCCACTGTGTCCATTCTTGTCTCTTCGGTACTCGTGTCCTTGTTAATGACATATGGTGGGACCTGGAACACATTACTTCCCCTCTCTGGACCTCAGCTTCCCCGTGTAAATGGATCACAGCACTATCTCTGAGGGATGTGGTGAGGGGGCTAAAGCTATCATGGCAAACACACCAACACAGAGCATTTTCTGTGTCTTGTCCTACACAATCAAAAAGCATTCGATGGTTCTAAATCTTCTTCCCACCACATGTGGATCTTTCGTTGCTCTTTCTCGGTCCTTGTCTTCACCCCCTGCCCAGGGAAATCTGGGCCTCAATTCTGAATTCTCAATTCTGAACCTCAATTTCTGAAATACCTTTCTGCCCTTTGTTCATTCTTTGTGCTCATATTTTCTTTGTCTGGAAGTTTCCAAGTACTTCTGAGATTCTAATCATTGTTAGTGCCTAAACCTGTGCATGTACCCAGGCCCTTAACTAGAAAATTAAGATACGGCCTCATGCCAAGGACCAACCCCAGGCAAAGTTCAGGATTGAGTAGAGCTGGTCTTTGACTTCGTTTTCATCTGCCCAGCTGGCTGATACCTTCCTCCTTCCAGCCCTCTGATATGGGGTCCCTGGGTTTTCTCTCCTTCGAACCTAACCTAATCTCTAGACAGAATCTGAAATCCCTTCCCACTCAGGTGAAAGTAACAGATAACCACTAATACCTCCCAAAGAGCATTTATATTTTAACAAGGGTCAGAACCCTCTGCCCAAACGCTGAAATTCTCCCTGCAGAATTTTACTTCTCTCCAAAGGGAAGATGTTTGATTCCAAGTATAGGGCTTTTTCCATACCATGCAGGTCACTAGGACACACATAGGCACCTGCCCGGCCCTGGCGATGTCTCTAGAATGTTTCCTTGCTTTGAGGGCAGTATTGTAGTCAAACTAGTCACATCTATGACATCTCTTATCTCTGTGCCTTAAAGAGCTCTGGGAAGGTTAATTAATGCAAGACACAGTCTAAAAAAGCAGACTTGAAGGCGGTAACCTCCAACTACAACTACAGTTTCTTTTATAGTCACAAGACTCCATTAAGAAAGAAATTCAAAGTTTCTAGGGGCACCAGGGTGGCTCAGTCAGTTAAGCGTCCAACTTGAGCTCAGGTCATGAACTCACAGTTCGTGGGTTCAAGCCCCGCATTGGTCTCTCTGCTGTCAGCACAGAACCTGCTTTAGATCTCCTGTCCCTCCCTCTCTGCCCCTCCCCCCTCATGCTCTCTCTCAAGAAAAAATAAACACTGAAAAAAAAAAAAGAAAGGAAAGAAATTCAAGGTTCTAAAACCCATGTCAGCCCTCGTTCTAGCAACGAGATAACGTGCCTCCAGTGTTTCGGACTACGGTTTTAGTTACATTCTCAGCTGATTTTTTTTTTTTTTAATGTTGATTTATTTTTGAGAGACAGAGAGAGATAGAGCATAAGTGGGGAAGGGGCAGAGAGAGGGAGACACAGAATCTGAAACAGGCTCCAGGCTCTGAGCTGTCAACGCAGAGCCCGACACGGGGCTCGAACTCACCAACTGTGAGATCCTGACCTGAGCCGAAGTCAGGCGCTCAACCAATTGAGCCACCCAGGCGCCCCTCAGCTGATTTCCAAAACAATATTTTATCGTTACTCCTCTTGTGTTAGGGCACGTATATATAGCAATATATGGGTTCCAGCTCTGAATCCCAAGTGCACAACCTCAGGCAAGTCTTATGAGCTTTCTGCCTCTATTTCCTTCTCTATAAAATGAGATAATAGTGCCTATCTCTGGAGATTGTTGTGACCTTGAGTCAGACAACATCAACAAAGTACCTACCTCCATGCCTGGTACTTAGAGTCACTCAGTAAAAATCAGTTCCCTTCTCCCTCCCTCCCCACGTTTCCACCCCCTTGCCACATAGGCTGCAGAAAAATAAACGGAAAGATACATTCAGAACCATGTGTTCTAAAATGAGGTACAGTTTGGTTATTAAAAAACCTCAGACACACATTCCTTTTGTTTAAAGACTTCAAATGTTCACCTTCACCCTTTCCTGCCCTTTGCTAAGAAAGAGAAGAAAGAGTAAAGCAGGAACAGAAGATAAAGTTGGGGAAAGCTGGATGTGGTGGTCATTGTGTTAGACACACCAAAATAAACAGATTGCCTTGAACAAAGCGATCATTGACTGCCTACAAAGTGGAGCTATTAACCTGAGCTAAGCTGTAATGCATAAGGAAGAAGCAGCCAAGTAAGTGTTCCCTCCTTGGCGAGCACCGTGACAATTTAACTGTCACTTTGTGTAGCTGGCATTCATCTCAAGATCACAATAACATAGAAATCTTGTTCAGTTTGTTTTGGCCTTCTTTAACCTGCTCTGGGTGCCCCACCGTCCTAGATCCAGGCAGGTGGGGCAGGTCAATAACTATAAATTACTAACACCCTTTCGATTCAGGGTCAGAATCAGGAGGGCAAGAGCAGTGACTTAATCCAAAGACAGAATGTGAAGTTACTTTCAGGAGGTGAAGTAGGATGTGAGGAGACAAGGCCAGAAAATAGAATCACAAATGGCGGGTCCGCGATGGTGTGCTGGCTGGATAGGGCAGTCGGGATCATCTGATCCACAAGGGCCAGGCTGGGCCAGGCATATGGCAGGCTGAGTACCAACCCTCAAAAGGCAAAGGAGACGATGGGAAGAGGAGAAGGGACCAGGAAATAGCAGAGGCTGAAAACAAGTAGAACAATAAGAGTTTAAGGTCGGAACACAATATCTACAACCCCAATGCCAAACCCAAGTGTAAGCCACAGAGCCCAAGACCCAGGCCCAGGGCTGGTGCAATTCCACCAGACTGGGAACTCTGCAAGAATGGGGGTCCTGCCTGCCTGGCTCACGGCCTTGAGCTCAGAGCCTTTGGTAGGCCGACAGTAAGGGCTACATAAATAGTGCTTGTCCTTGCTGTTGCCAAAATTGGCAGAAGCTCATGAATGAACAAGGGGACAGAGGTTGGAGATGGAGTTAAGTGAGACCACAGCATCTAACAACGGGCCTCTCTCCAGGAGTGCCTCTGTCTGTTCCCCGGGTGCCAGTGCTCAATGCCTGTAGCCTGACTTGCCTCAGACCTTCCCTCTGTGTTTCCCTGTGCCTCCCACATCCTGGCTTAGTTTCCTGCAGTTGCCATAATGAATTTCAAGGTATTTGGTGGCTTTGAACAGTTGAAATTTATTCTTCCACGGTTCTAGAAGCCAGAAGTCCGAAATCAGTGTCCCTGGGCTGAAATCACGGTGTAGGCTACAGAGGCTCTAGGGGACAATCCTTCCTTGCCTCTTCCAGCTTCTGTGCCCCTGACATTCCTTGCTTTGTGGCTGCATCACTCCAATCTTTGCCTCTGGCTTCACATGGCTGATCTCTCTTTCTGTGTGTGTGTGTGTGTGTGTGTGTGTGAAATCTCCCTCTGCTTCTCTCTCACAGGAACACTGCGGGGGCACTTGGGGCCCACCTGGAGAATCCAGGGTCATCTCCCCATCTCTAGAGCCTTAATTTAAGCACACCTGCAAAGACCCTTCTTTTTCTTGGAAGGTAACCTTACGCTCAGGGATTATTCTGCCTCCACGGAGCCTAACACATCAGTGGCTGGGCGAAGATCCCAGCTTGCCTTTCTTTGGAGTGAGGTGGCAGGGACAGGAGTGTGATGAGGAGGGGAGGAGAGCTGCCACCAGGGCAGAGGCAAGACAAAGCAGGGCAGAGCAGGGGTGTGGGAGATGCTGGTGCGGAGCTCCACTCTGCCCCATGGCTTCGCTGATGTCAGCCTGCCCGTGGCCATGTGATCCCCACCAGCCTCTCCCACACCCCTGCTCTGCCCTGCTTTGTCTTGCCTCTGCCCTGGTGGCAGCTCTCCTCCCCTCCTCATCACACTCCTGTCCCTGCCACCTCACTCCAAAGAAAGGCAAGCTGGGATCTTCGCCCAGCCACTGATGTGTTAGGCTCCGTGGAGGCAGAATAATCCCTGAGCGTAAGGTTACCTTCCAAGAAAAAGAAGGGTCTTTGCAGGTGTGCTTAAATTAAGGCTCTAGAGATGGGGAGATGACCCTGGATTCTCCAGGTGGGCCCCAAGTGCCCCCGCAGTGTTCCTGTGAGAGAGAAGCAGAGGGAGATTTCACACACACACACACACACACACACACACACACACACACACAGAAAGAGAGATCAGCCATGTGAAGCCAGAGGCAAAGATTGGAGTGATGCAGCCACAAAGCAAGGAATGTCAGGGGCACAGAAGCTGGAAGAGGCAAGGAAGGATTGTCCCCTAGAGCCTCTGTAGCCTACACCGTGATTTCAGCCCAGGGACACTGATTTCGGACTTCTGGCTTCCAGAACCGTGGAAGAATAAAGAAGCCACCAACGTCATGGTAATTTGTTACAGCAGCCCAGGAGACTAATATAAGCTCCAAAGAGGTTAATCTTGCTCTCCTAGTTTCTTCAAACTCCTCCCCCACTCTCAGTTTAACAACTCTCTTATCTGCCTCACACCTTCCTGTTTCTTATGGCCCCTTTCTCTCAGAACCTAGAACAATAACTGTCATTTACTGAGCATCTACCATGTGCAAGGCACTAAGGCAGCAGCTTCACATGGGCTCATCACTAATCCAGGCAGGAATGCCATGAGATGGGTCGTGAGGCCCAAAGAAGTGAGGTAACTTATCCAGGACAACACAGCTGGAAAATTCTGGAGCTGAAGTCTAAACCCAGCTAACTTCAAAGCCTTTAGCCGTAGGCCTGGTGCCTCACTGCCCAAGTGGAGGCCTTCTCTGGTTGACTGTTAGTTGCCCAGAAACCTATTGACACGTCACACAAATAAATGTTTCTTATGTGCCAGGCGTTGGGCTCAGCATTTTGCATACATTATTATATTTTTATTGTCAAAGGAACTTCATCAGGTGAGAACTATTATTATCCCTTTTCATAGACCAGGAAACTAGTGCTAATGGTAGAACCAGCACCTGGCTCTGTGGGGGGGGGGGGGGGGGGGTCCCGGACCAGTGTCATTTCCTCTGATCTGCTCTGCCTCCCATTTGCACAAGTACACTGGGCTGTAATTTGACTTGGACTTGGGTCAGACTTCTGAAAGGCTCCTGTGTTATCCGAAGCCTGGAGGACTTCCATCAAGTGTATGTGTGGAGCTAGCTTGTTAGTTTCCAGAGAGTTCAAAACACCCACCAGGCCGCAAAAATATTCCACTGCCCAGACATTCACAAACACCCTGCCCACATTTTCAAAGTCTCTCTACCTAGTCCTATCTGCACCCTCCTCCTCATTAGAAAAGTTAAGAGTTATACTGCAAGTTAATATACTAAAAAATTCTACAAACTATAAATCATTATAACATTGGTCATTATTAACGATGGTAATATAAAGATTGGGATAGAAGAAAGCTGTTAAAATATGTATCCCAAGTAAAGCCTTAAAAAAAGAAAGCATCTTAACGGAGGCGAGTGTAGGGAATAAATCCAGGGAAAAGAGAAATAAGAGGAAAGTGAGATTGTCCATATTTATAAACCCTGAATAAACTCTGATTTATTTAAAGTCAGTGGTAATTTGCATAATTTCATGTGAAATGTTGAAAAACTTAATTGAAACAGCAAGCTGCACAGCATGGCCAAGAGACAACAAAGTGTCTTTGGAAGTGAGTTAGGATTTCCTGGATCATCTTGGTTTTTTGGGGGGCTTAGGAAGGAAGAACAGTCTGACAAAAGGAGAAAAGAACTCTCCCTGGTTGTCAACAGAAGGAGAATAATGAAAAGAGAAGAAAACCATCGGCTGAGAACCTGGGTTTCAGGCTTTGCTCTTGACTCCTTTGCTGTGTGACCTTGAAGAAGACACTTCCCTTCTCTGGGCTTTGGCTTTTCCCATCTACAGATGACTTCTGTGATGCCTTCAAATTCCATAAGGATATTTTTAACTACTATAGAGTCATGACCATGGTGGTTGATTTTTTTTTTTTTTTGAGAGAGAGAGAGAGAGAGGAAGAGCATGACATGAGCAGGGGAGGGGAGAGAGAGAGAGGGAGAGAGAGAATCCCAGGCAGGCTCCACACTATCAGCTCAGAGCCCAACCTTGGGCTCAAACCCACAAACCATGAGATCATGACCTGAACTAAAACCAAGAGTCAGACACCTAACCACCTGAGCCATCCAGACACCCCACAACCATGTTTTATATTTTGTTTTGACTTTCTTCTCACAGTCTCATAAACAACTAAGAGAATGAGTCCAGGAGATATGGTTGCTGCTGAACACACCCATTTCTCCGGAAGGCAAAATCACGCAGGTATTTGGCTAAAAATCTTCAGAAAAGAGTTCTGTCTCACAACCAAATCCTAAACTCAGTGGAACTACCTTCGTGGTGCTGGTTGGAGCAGATTTACTAACAAGGAGGTCCATGGACGCCTCTGTCTGAGTCTCTTTGTTTCAACACTCCCAGGAAGCCAGCCCTGTCCTTAAGCCTGCAAAGTAAACATTATCCTCTGCAAAGACTGGAGTTAGCAGTCACCTAAAGTCAACGGTACTCCTTGAAAGGGAGAGTGTTCACCATTCATCACTCCACCAGTCCCTGCTTTCAAAGTGTAAACATATACTCAGGTCCCCTAGCAGATCACTGTGGCCTTTTATCCCAAATCACCAAAAACCATGGGCAAGATTCAGAATTGTATTTCACGGCTGGTCCAGACCATAGTTTGGGGGCAGAAACAGACACAGGGAACAAAGAGGCAAGATTCTGGGGGTGGAGGGCAGGAAGAAAAGGGTGTCTCTGCTGTGTTTTCCACAGAGCTTTGGGTGATATTAACATGCTCAGAAAATTTTACCTGTAAGTCCAGAATTTAGACTCATCAGTAAGCATTTCTTGCCTTAAACATTTATTGTAGGTACCATATCATTTTGTTCTTGTTAATTAAGATGCTGCTTCATTATTGTGTTAAATCTGCATCTTGTATGTATGTCCTGGATCCACACCGGACTGGCAAATTCTTCAAAGGTAGAGGAAGTTCCACCTGTTTGGTTTCCAAGCCCAACAAGACGCCCAGCACAGAACTGAGCCAAGACAGGAAGATCGCCTTCGCCAGGAAGTCAACAACAGCTCCTCACTGTGCCCCCAAGGCCCCTTTCCCACCAGTCCAACCCCATCCATTTCTGTGACCGACAAGGCAGTACCTCCTCTCCCAGGTCTGGGAAGAGTAAGGAGGGCACTGAGGAAAGTGCTATTAGTTTTCTACATTGCTCAGACCAGTCTATACCCCATCTTGGGCTTTCTGAATAATGATAACATTTATTGAGTACTTACTATGTGCAGGCATTGCTAAGTGCTTTATCTTGCAACACAACTCTCATGACAATACTATGGGATAACCACTTTTATCATCATTTTGCAGATGAAAAAGCAGAGACCCTAAATACACAGCTATGAAATGGTAGACCTGAGACTCAGATCAGGGCTGGCTGATTTGGATCCTGTGTTTTAAGATCTAGGATATTCTGCTTCCTGAATTAGTTTGTGAGTTTCTTAAGAGCAGAGATCCTGTCTTTTTCTTTTCTGTACTCTCACAGAGAGTAGAGGAATCCTGGGCAATAGTAGACTTTTGGCATCTACCTGTTAACTGACTGACTGTTGAGAGATCCACACCCAGCGCAGTCAAACACCAGAGATAAGAGTGACAGGAGGACACAGAATGATCTTACAAGGATTGTTTAGGGAACTGCTTAGAGTCAGGCCAATTTTGGGGGAAGAAGTATAGACATAGAGACACCACCCCACCCCAGGAAATCTCAGAAACTTCCAGAAAGCCTTGGAAAGGAAGGTAGTCCTCTCTGAGGAAGACTCTCGAAAGAATAATGAGTCATCCAGATACAGGAGAGCACAATGGGTGGCTATGAGATCAAACCTAATTCAATGTCCCCATCACTGGTGGTCACTAAGGAGCCACAGTTGTTCTTTGCAAGAAACTGCTCATCTACTGTCCTGTCTAAATTCCAGTTTAGAAAAATGCACAATGTTCAATTGTTCCTACATTTTGGGTGGCCTACAGAATTTTCCTTCCTTTTCCTATACTAAAGATGTGCAAAATTGCAGCCCCATTTTCCTAACAGTGGATGTTTCTATATTTTACTTGTAAATCAGTTATTTGGAACTGAAAATACATTTGCCATAGGGAAGCATGTTATTTAAAGAGGTTAGAATCTCAGGTAGGTCCTGAGGATCTTTTTTTTTTCTTTTACCCATTATTAATAGCATGTGTCTGATAGTACACATCACCTACAAATAATCACGTGTCATAGGAATGAATTCCCAATTCTAACTCAGCATGCTAGGACAGGACTCCCTCTCACCCTTGAAACAGGGGTTCCTGAGAATGAGAAGTTTGGTGGCAATGTGGTATCTGATGGTTTTCTAAGTGGGTTTGGAGAGGAAATCAAGATTTGAGGGCATAAAGTCATGCCATAGTGTCATCAAGGAGGACACATCTGTTGAAACAGAGTTTACCAACATCCCTGATATCTGTTGGCTCAGGATAGTACGTATGAGGACAGACGTCACACTCTTGATCTCCTTTAGAGCATCTTAAACTTCAAAAGGATTTCTACCACACTCAGCCTATTAAGTCCCTGAAGTAAAAAGATCAATCATCCCCCAGTTCCAGCTCCAGCCCAATAACCCAACATATTATTCCATTATTTCATGTTAAGGGACAAGGGGTTGAAGAAGGAATGACTACAAAAAGTCCTCATTTATGTAAAAAAAGTAATAATAATAACAGCTATCATATTTTAGTACTCACTTTATGCCAAAGGCCTTATAATTTACTATGTTTTAATTTATCAAATTCTCACAACAACCCTGTGTGTAGATTTAATATTGGCCTCACAGGAAATATGAGGAAACTGAGGGTTAGCATGATCAAGTAACTTGCCTTAGATCACATGGCTAGTTCGTGGAAGAAGAATCAGGATTCAGACCCTAGATTTCAGGCTATTCACTGCTATGCTGTACTTGTTTTTCCAGAAAAAAAAAAATCCAAAGAAAGATACCACAAAGCAAAACTTGCTGTAAGTATGTTAAAAACACATATTTATATTTAAATGATAATCTTAAAAAGTGATACAAACATATGCTGGATCACTAAGCAACCCAGTTATAACTGAGTCCTGTCACACAATTTAATGACTCCCTTTTCTTTTTGTTTATGATGGATTTCAAGTCAAAGGGAAGCCAAATACTATTATGGCACACTGAATGAATGGGGGGGGGGGGTTGCAGTAGATTCAACAAAGACAAATCATGGGAAAACTGTTTCTCCATGCAGTCAAGCAGCATATAGTACAGACACGTCACACTCTCAAGGACCTCCCCTTAGCTACCATCCTCACAGTGGAAGCAGAGACATTACACAAATTCCATCTTTCTGTATCCAGCGTTACACTCTATGTTGACTCATCATTTTGAGAACCAGCTACTTGGCTGTTAAAGTGTTTTAGTCCTCACTGAGAATTGTTAACAAATAAAGTTTGTCTCCAAGTCTTCTCTTAGCTATTCTTGTTTTTTGATAATACAATGAGTAGTCATAAATATCCTTTAGAATTTTCTCATTTACCTAGTTAAAAGAAGAAGTTCTAAGAAACAGGAAGGCAGAAACCTGCTAGTTCAATCCTCCCATACGAGTAGCACATCCAGCCTGTTTACAAAAACGAAAGAATCACAAAGTTGAAGTTTATTACAACATCAGAAAAAGTGGGAGAGCAGGAAGCAGAGAAAAAGCAGTACAAATAGAAAGCACAAAATATGAGATTATAGCAATAAATCCAAGTAATCAATTATCAGTAATCACAATAAATGTAAATGGATAAAACTGTCCTATTAAAAATACAGAAAATATTAGATTGAAAAATATTATAAGCTGTCCTGCATTAACCTGTGAGCAGCTTTGAACTTGAGAAAAAAAACTGCATAGAAATTTTGAGATCTTTAAATATCATTCAGACCACTTTGCTTCATTGTAATCAAATACTTGGTCTTGTCAAAAGGATTCTAATAAAATGCTTTAGTGCAAAAAAAAATATTATAAATCCTGATATACTTTTCATAAGAGGCTTGCTGAATTCTAAGGATGCAGAAGGACAGAAAATAGAAGTAATGTAAAAAGATAGAGCTGGCAAATACTAACCAAAAACAGCCAATGTGGCTATTAGTAATATCAGACAAATGAGCTTAAGGCAAAAAAGGATTAGAGATAAAGCGAGTCACTAAATTTTGATAAAAGTCTTAATTCATCAGGGATATGTAACAACTCTAAATATATATATTTAAAATTCACATAGAAAGAAGGGTGCCTGGCTGGCTCAGTCAGTGGAGCAGGTGACTCTTAACCTCGGGGTTGTGAGTTCAAGCCCCACGTTGGATGTAGAGATTACTTTAAAATAAAATAAAATACAAATAAAAACAAATAAAGAAAATTCACATAGGAGGAGTCACTTGAAATGGTCTTAAAGGTTGAGTAGGAGTTCACTAGATAGACAAGGGGACAAAGCCAGGGAGAGGGGCATGCGAGACAGAGGAAACATCCCACACCAAAATCCAGAGATGTGGGAAAACGTAGCACGTACAGAGGTCTAAAGCATTGGATAATTACATTAAGAAAGAAAAACTAAAACATTTGAAGTGGCAATGATTGCACATCCACAAAGCCTTAGTTTCTGTGACACTTTTAGGTACCAGAAAGAAAAACGGACCAAGTTCCTCTTCAGCATAAAATGAAAGCCACTAGAAAAAGAATACTACATCCATGAGGGGGGATGGGAGGAGTAAAAAGAGCTGATGGTTTCATTTTCCCGGGGCAAATCCTCCATTGCAGATTTGCAAAGCCCCAGAGTAATTCACTCCGGTGATGTCATTTTAGCCTTGGTTGGTTGCACATCCTGAACAATCATGTGACCAACACCCTTTGGCTCTCACCGAGAGTCCTAAACAAGACAGGCAGCATTGCTCAGGCTGTGTGCTAGCAAGCTGCTTGAGTTCCTCACTTTCATAATTACAATCTGACTTGTTACATGTAATACAAAGGCGGTAAGAAAGGAGAAAGACAAACAAGCGTGGAAACTATTTCATATTAATGCCATGACCTAACACATCCATTTGATTTCAGTTGGCAAAGGAAGCAGAAGATCCAGTTTGACAAAAAAAAAGATCAAGAAAAGTTGCACAATGGGGTTCTGAGTTGGGAACATCCTTTATACATTGTCAGTTTCTACAATGACAGGTACTTCGCTCAGTCGTGAGCAAAAGTACTTCAGTGAGTGGCCAAAAGTCTTAGGAAGTAATGTGCACTTCAGAAGAAACTGCTTTTAAAATTTTCAGACAAGTTAGACAATTAGTGTCCTTTGAATCTGGATCCCATTTTTGTTGATATTTTTAACTAGGGAATCACCAAATACGCAGTGGGAATTGACACCCACCTGCCCATTTTTTATTTTGATGGTGAAACCTGGAAACTGAGGAGGAGTGGCTAGAGGGATGGGGGAGAGATTGTCTCCTTTTCTGGTGTTTTCAGAAATGTCCTTTTCTGCAAGTGAAACCTGGATTTGGCTTTAATCACAACGGAGATTATTTTCCACATCAGGGAGAGTGGAAAACAGGTCTCAAACCCTGTGCCCTATTTTGTCTCTAGCTATCTATATTTGTCCCTTGCCCCGCAAGAGCTCGTATCCCCTCTTCTCTTGTCTGCTCCTCCTTTCTTTGTTCATTCCTCCATTCTTTTCTAGCCCACAGAATGGCAGAACTTACGCAACCCAGTACTTTTTGTAGAAGCTGCTTTGTTCCAGTAATTGAGCAGGTATGTATCTGCTGCCTGCCACATGCCAGCACTGTTATAGGTGCTAGGAAGACAGCAGTGAACAAAGCAGATAACAAAGAGAACAGAAATCCTCTGCCACTGAGCTGCTTTGGAGGGCTGTCAGGGAAGGGGCTCAGAGGAATTGCACCGTGGGCTGAGATCTGAGTAATGGAAGGAGTGAGCCCAGGGGAAAATACCTGGAAAGGTGTTCTCCAGCCACAGGGAACAGCCCAATGCAAAGGCTATGAGGAGAGCATTAGCTCTGCGCATTCCAGGAAAAGGAAGGAATTCGCTGAGCCATTCCTAGGGTCTGGTCACCCACACATGAAGGCCACTTGTAGCTGCTAGGTCGCTGGGCTGGAACCATGTCAAGGAATGCCCCTGCCAAAGGTAAGAAGGTCAGATTATAAAAAGCCTCTAATTCCATTCCAAGCTGGAGGGGTGGGGAGGGAGGGTCTGTGATTCCAGAAAATCAGTGTGGCAGCCATGGCATAGAGTAGTAAGAGACTGGAACCTGAAGAGAGGAGAGAAGAGGCCTGCATGGCAGTGCAGACTCCAAAGGTGGTGGCAGAGAGCAAGAGAAAGATGGTGCCTCCCTAAGAAAGAGGGAATGGGGTGGGGAGGGTACGGGACAAGTGTCTTCAGGAGGAGGTGATCAGTGTGGATGAGGATGTGGGGGGGGTTGGAAGTATGAGATGGGAGAAATGAAAACATTTTGTCCACAGAGTTCCAGAGTTTGAGGAGAAGGAGGACAGAGAACCCTCGCAAGAGGTCTGACAAGGGAGAACATAGAACTGGACAGGAAGCGGAGCGGGAGCTTCAGGTTCACGGAGGGGTGGAGGAGACGGGTGGACCGGTGCTCACATGCACACAGGCACAGGCCCTAGCCCAGCCTGACACACACACACACACACACGGCAACGGCAGGTGCCTTTTCAAAGTGTGCCAGGTTGAGGGAAATGAGCTAACCGTGTCTTTCTTAGCCTTAGAGGATGGCCAAGCCTCTGTTTTTATGGACTGCGTTCGAATACCTTCTTAACATTTGTTCTCTTTCAGTAAACATAAAATCCACATACCCTCTTTTGAAATAATTTGGAATTTCAAAACCAATACAGTAACTGAAAACAAAGCAAGGTGATTTCTCAGTTCTCTTCAGGTCTCTTATACACCCTCTTCCCATGTGGTCTGTACCCTCTGACTTATGGGACTTTCCTGGAGAACCCTTGCTGACTTGCTACAGCCTGGCAGTGTGGCCTAGTCTGCATCCCAGCCTCAGGCTGCATTCATTAACTCAAAAGGGAAAGGAAACAAGGTAACAACTTAGTGGACTGCAGACACTTGTCCTTACAAATACGTAGAGGGATTTAGTCCAGTGAAGGAGAAGGGTGCTGGGATGAAGACAAAAGCTTGCCTTGCTTCAGAGAGCAAAGCTAGACTCAGTGACTAAGTCTCAGTGACTCAGTTTCAGATTTAAGAAAAATAGTTCTCAGTGACTCAGTTTCAGATTTAAAAAAAGCAGTTCTCATTAAAGATCAGGACTTTCTGACAGTGGAAGTAGTAAACATTCAGCACAGCAGGTGAGCTGTGTTGTAAAGCAGGAGCCCGCCCTGGGTCCAAGGTCCCTTCTAACACATTTGTCCTATGAGCTGATTTCTATCTAACTACCATGAGCAAGGCACTGAGTGATGGCGTTCACAAAGACTTCTGTTCTTTCTCATCAGGAAAAGCCACTTGAAAAGAACTATCAATGTCATTAGCCATCAGAGAAATATAAATCAAAGTCACATTGAGATACCACTTTCCACCAACTAGGATGGCCAAAATCCTAAAAAAGACAGACAGTAAAAAATGTTAGCAAGGACATGGAGAACTTGGAAACTTCATGCATGGCCAGTGGGAATGTAAAATGGTGCAGCCTCTTTGGAAAACAGTCTGGCAATTCCTCAAAAGTTAAACATAGAGTCACCATATGACCCAGCAATTCCACTCCTAGGTACACACCAAAGAGAAATGAAAATTTATGTCCACACAAAAAAACTTGTATGCAAATGTTCGTAGCAGTCTGACCCATCATAGCCAAAAAGTGGAAACAATTCAAATGTCCATCAACTGATGAATGGACAAATAAAATATGGTCTATCCACACAATGGAATATTATTCAACAACAAAAAGGAATGAAATCCTGACTGACAGCTGCTATAACATGGGTGGACCTTGAAAACATTATAAGTGAAAGAAGCCAGTCACAAAGATCACATATGGTAAGATGCCAATTATACGAAATGGCTATAATAGGCAAATCTATAAAGACAAAAGTAGATTAGTGATTGTCTGGGGTCAAGGAGTGAAGGGAAAAGAGGGGGGAAATAAGGAGTGTCTACAAGTGGCAATGGAGTTTTCTTTTGGGATAATGAAAATGTTCTAAAGTTGATTGCGATGATGGTTGCACAACTCTGTGAACATACAGAAATAATTGATGTGTATACTTGAAATGGATAAAGTGTACAGTATGTGAATTATATCTCAATAAGACTGGTAACTAAAAAGAAGAAAGGAAGGAGGGAGGGAGGGAGGGAGGGAGGAAGGAAGGAAGAAAGGAAGGAATCTAATACAAAGCTCAGAATGCAAATTGATTGGTAGATCCCAGACCTGTTTAGATTCAGGCTGGCAATGCGTTGTGGAGGGAGGGGGAGGGGAGTTGAGTGGAGAGAGAAAAGAAAAGGAGAGAATGAAAAGGAAAGGGGAAAGGAAGGGAAGAGAAGGTAAAGAAGAAGAAGAAGGAGAAAAGATAAGGAAAAAGAAAAAAAAGAACTACTCTCAGCAAAATGGGAAGTAAAGTTTGAGCACAACTGTTATTTGTAATTTGCTTGTTATAGCAGGATCTCTACCATATAAATTCATCTGCTTCTGAATTCTGACGCTGGAAGTATTTTTTAAGATGATTTCTCCCAACCCTCCAGACAGCACCATCTTGATACCCACACAACAGAGCCCCCTCACTTGTACCGCATGTCTACCCCCCACACACCAGATTGATCAGAAGGAATAGGGGAATAGGGGTGCCTCTGGCCCTTGAGATCCAGCACGCCACACTGGCCCAGGGAGCTCCCTGACCCTAAACATTTGTTCTTGAGATAACACCATCCAGGACTCCCAGAAACACTGCTGGACCTCTTTTGCTCTCTGTCTTCAAAACAAAAGAAGGTTCATGGGCTGTGTCGCTCGTGATCTTAGAAATAAAAATTGCTTTGGAAAGATATGAGCAGTGGAAGCTCCTAGGTAAGAAAAGACAAATTAATTAAGTTGTCAAATCCTTTCTCTCAAAGAGTATGAATGCAATAGACTCTTGCATAACGAAGTATCATTACCCAGCAATGCTGAGCATCCCTATTCTTGCTTCCCTTTATCTCACAGTCCTGGTGGTACTTTGAGAATTACATTGTACTCGCAACAGTTGTACACAGGGACTGAGGACATTTTGCAACAGCAAACAGTTCGTATGACTCCTCAAATATAAATATATAAATGTAGCTGTGGCACGCATGAAACAGAATGCTGATTCTTTATATTGACAACTGGGTATTAAACACTAGGATGGCAATAATTTAATACGTATATAAATGTATTTAGTAAGATTTCACAACTCTTCAGAGTTAAATTTAAAAGTTCAACTCTAGGGGCGCCTGGGTGGCTCAGTCGGTTGAGCATCCGACTTCGGCTCAGGTCAGGATCTCACGGTCTGTGAGTTCGAGCCCCGCGTCAGGCTCTGGGCTGATGATGGCCCAGAGCCTGGAGCCTGCTTCCGATTCTGTGTCTCCCTCTCTCTCTGACCCTCCCCCGTTCATGCTCTGCCTCTCTCTGTCTCAAAAATAAATAAACGTTAAAAAAATATTTTAAAAAATATTTAAAAAATATTTTAAAAAAAGAAAAAATAAAAGTTCAACTCTATTTAAACAATTTTTACTTAAAATGTTGCTGTTTTCATGTGTTTTTATTTTGCCTTTTAATTTTAATAGATAATATGAATATTTTAAAATAATAACTTTTGAAAATATACAAAGTAATTACAACTTCAAAATTTCCATTCACTTTAATTTACATTTTGGTAGAAGTATACTCACATTTTTAAACATTTTGAGAACAATTGCACTTTGTTTTTCATCTGTTATGACTGTCAATGGAACACAAATGACATGGAAATCTTTATGTAACAGCATAATTAATGGTTTTGCTGAAATGAAGAAAATAAAACAGATGTTGTAGAATAAGTGAATGATTTGTGAATTATTTATGTCTTTTGTTACTCATACAAAATGTCGCTAGCTCATCCAAACATGTGCAAAATAACTGAATGTACTCATCTTTGGTATATTGCCAATTTTCATCATATAAAGACCAAAGCTTTGTTTTTTTTGTTTTTTGTTTGTTTGTTTGTTTGTTTGTTTTAAAGACCAGAGCTTTGTAAACATTTTCGGATTTCATCATTGATTTGTCAAGACAGAAAGCTACGACACATTTTACTTAACATCTTTTAGCTTTCTTTACAACTTTTAAATGTATGGACATAGGGTATGTGGAGCTCTGTCTGCGCCCTGACCTGGCCTGCTTCTTGAGTGGTCCAAGGTACCCAGGCAAATATAAAGGATGCATTGGGGACTTCAACGTTTTTTATTTGTTTTTGGGACAGAGAGAGACAGAGCATGAACGGGGGAGGGGCAGAGAGAGAGGGAGACACAGAATCGGAAACAGGCTCCAGGCTCCGAGCCATCAGCCCAGAGCCTGACGCGGGGCTCGAACTCACGGATCGCGAGATCGTGACCTGGCTGAAGTCAGACGCTTAACCGACTGCGCCACCCAGGCGCCCCAAGCATTGGGGACTTCAAAGGAACACTTGAATCTATGCCTTTCTCTCCAAAAATAAAAATAAAAATTTCAGGAATTCCATTGGGTGGTCATAATTCTTTGAGCACACTTAAAATTCACCAGAGAGGGAAAATGAAACATGCCCCCACAACCTTGGAGATGGGGAAGGTTTATGACTCTTCCTTTGGGGTGAAGGAGTGGCGGGAAGGGAGGAAGAGGGAGAGGAAAAGCAGGAACTCACTCACACTTCCCAGTGCTGGTGGCAGGGGCCATTAGGAGCCTCCCACCCCACTTCACAGTGGAGGTGAGGGGGGTGGGTGGCGGGGATTGGGACTAAGAGATAGCCTCCTGCTCAGGACTTGATTCCCAGGGAGATACCCCTCTTTGGTGCTGATCTGGGGGCTCCTCACCCTAGTGGGGGGTACTACAGCCCCAAGGACACACAGGCCAGAAAGATCAAGACAGGAATGGGATCAGAAGCTCTTTCTAGAACATGCTCAGCCTTGGGCCTGGGCCTTGCCAGCTCCTAAGACTTTTGTGCTAGGAAGAAAACCGAATCCCCTTCAGGCAAATGAAACATGAAAAGAGCCCTTTCCTCCTTGCAGAAGCAGCCCTGAGCCAGGGAGCTGAATTTGGCAAGGGGAGCCAGGCCTGGATTTTAGCCCTCCACAGCTCCTTTGTCTGGGCACCAAGCACAGGCACAACTTGTCCCACCACACATGTGGCTCTGGCCTGGGCAGTGGCGGCCACATAGAGCGGGGAAGGTGACCTGACTTCTGGTGGCAGCACACTGGAGCAGTGATTCCGAAATTCCATTCCATGCATCCCTTGGTTCCATTGAGCTGTGTCTGACCCCCACTCCCCAAAACACACATCAGCCACAGCAGCTCGTTGTCGCCTGATATCTAGTGTAGGTTGTGTTCTTGGCTTTGGCTTTGTTTTTGTTTGAAAGAAGGGATTGTACAACTTAAAAAAATTTTTTTTCTTTACTCCAGATCTAGACCAGCCACATCATCGTCTCTGGAGGCAATGTGAGAGGAGGGACAATGAGAGAGTGCAGTGGTGCATTTCAGGAACATCAACAGCCACTGGTTTTGGGCCCCTATAGCGACAGACGGGCTCCTCTCTTTGACCCCACCAGGCACTGTCCTTTGCAGTGCCTGCAACTTAGAATTTTTTTTGGACCTTGGATGGGGAGTCTCTGTGAATCCAAATTACCACTTTGTTAAACCTTTCACATCCCAAAGTAGGCAAATTTTATACATATATATATATTTTTTAAATGTTTATTTATTTTTGAGAGAGAGAGAAAGAGACAGTGTGTGAGCAGGGGAGGGGTAAAGAGACAGGGAGACACAGAACCCAAGGCAGTCTCTAGGCTCTGAGCTGTCAGCACAGAGTGCAACGTGGGGCTCGAACCCACGAACCACGAGATCATGACCTGAGCTGAAGTGGGACGATCAACCAACTGAGCCACCCAGGCACCCCAACAATATATATTTTTTAAACTTCCACATTTGAAAACCCTTCTAGGTATAATCCACAGTAATATACAGCCAACACAGCAATCATGACAGTCCCTCATTTTCCTGACTAAATTTAGAAACAAACATTTTCGGAGTATGAAATTAAATAACAAAGGTCATAGGACAATGAATAATATGCCATGTGTGGTTAATTACACTTGGTTCTAAAAAAAGTCATCGTAGCCTGTACATAAAAATTGCATGTGTAGTTATTTCAGCTTGAAATATCATAGGGTTACTTGGTTTCAAAGAGAAAATGGAAAAGCACAAAGATATTTACATAATACTGATAAAAAATACTTCTTAAGAGAATGTAATATTTAATTCTTTATTGCTTCCCTTTGTCCTGTGGCTGACTTATAAATATGCAATGCATAATTCTTTGTGTCATTGAAATTAAGGGTTCATAGTATTTTCAGTCTTTTCAGAGAAAAGAACCAAATAATTTAGATACAGAAAAGATATGATTGTTTCCCAGCAGTTACCAAATCTGACGAACCACTGTAATCATAAAGTAGATAGAATTACATTTAATCTTTTTCCACGAGGAGATAACCTGTACTTTTAACTTCCAACAATGCTGTTTTGATGTTCCCTTAATACCTCAGGTTTCAAAAGTGAAACATGTCTGAGATCCTTGAATGAAAATCACTTGTCTGCCCAATTTTTATTCTTGCCATAATTAAAGCAGGAGACTTCATTGTGAATGAACTCATTCTAATACTCGAATAAGACAAAATAAGCAAGCCACATTGTTAGTAGCAACGATAGAAGTGATAGCTCTGGGCAGTCTAGCAAAAGCTAATGTGACTTGGGGTGTTCACCCAGAAAAAGACACACACTGAGGTCAAGATCACCATTGCTTTTTTGGGTGATTTTGCCCCACCATTGCCTAAGAGATCAGAGAAGGATTTTCCCTCTCTATTTGTGTTTCCTATCGCCCTAGGATTTACACTTTTGCTCCTTCTGATTGGTTTAGCAAACATTATTGAATACTTATGAAGTGCTACACACTGTGCTAAGCATTAGGAATTCAAAGATGAAAAAAAAAAAATACAGTCCCTGTGGTCAAGGAGCCCAGTTTAGAGGATTCAGTGGGGATACTGGGGATACTCAGTGGGAATACTTTGAGATCAGAGGAGGGATTCAGTTTCTCCATCCGGATATCTTCTCTAGGGTCCATTCAAACTCTAAAATGTACATGATTCTACTTGATGACTCTGGGTTTCATATTATTTCAGATAAGGTGTTTAATAGCTATACTGATACAGCCACAGTACTTCTAGAATGCTGATGCCAGGATCAGCCCTAGTGTTTTCCAGGTTCCTCTTAAAGTTTTCCTGGTGTTATTACCCTACCTAAAGCCCCACAGTTACCTTTTGCTCCTGGCAGGAGGGGTGTTGATACGATCATGTTTTGCAGGTGCAATGCACCTTCAATTCACCCTCATTTGGTGGAGAATAGTTTTGTCATCTTATTCAAGTTACTTACTTGCCACAGATTGAAATTCTAAACGAATTTACTTGTCTTCATTCCTTTCAGAATAAATACAAGTCTGACACACTCCCCTCTCCTATTTTAGAAGAGAGAGGCCTTAAAATGGTTCTATCTTGTGATTTATCGGGCGGCTTCTTGCCAGTGAATGAGACTGATCCCAGCCACAGTCTCTTGGTTTTGCATCATCCAAACTTGTGGGGTTTGCTGATTCAGGAATCATTCTGTTCTTTATAGCTCTTCTGTTGGCTGCTTCTAAATAAGGAGAACCATTCTCCAGCTTGAGTTATAAAACTCATGTTTGTTTTGGTTTGGTTCGGCTTTTTAAATTTTATTTGAAGAGGTGTCAAGAAGATCCAAAGCAACAGAAGATGAATTGTAGATCATTGGATGTCAACTGGGGGTAAGGAGGGGTAAGAGTTTTTTCAAACTACATAGCTTGAAAATCTGCTTCCACTCATCCTATCCATTGCAGCATTTGAGAATCACGGCAGTAGAGTGACAACAGATTAGAACCCGGAACCCAGGTTCCATTTACGTTTCTGCCACCAACTCCCCAAATGCTCTGTGATCCTGGTTTACCCTCTGGTCAATTACACTTATATGTTCATCTGCATATTTTGAATTTGATAAATCACCTACCTACCTCTTCTTACTCAGATTTCATGCTCTACATGCAGAATTTATTTATAGATTCCAGAGGGGAGGTGGGTAGGGAAATGGGCAAAAGGGTGAAAGGAAGTAGGAGGTACAGGCTTCCAGTTATGGAATGAATAAGTCACAGGGATAAAAAGTACAGCATAGAGAATTAAAAAAAATATATAAAGTGATTTAAGTTCCCAAGAATAAAATATATAATGAAAAAGCTATCATGGAAAAAAATATATTTAGACTGTCCCTATACTTAACCCCAAACAGAAAAGTCGGTTAATTAAATCTTGTCCCCCCTTCCCCATCAAGGAAACAGATATTCTATCATGTTTTTTTTTTTAATATTTATCTTATGTTTGAGAGAGAGGGAGAAAGCGTGTGCATGAGCAGCGGAGGGGCAGAGAGAGAGGGTGAGAGAGAATCCCAAGCAGGCTCATTGCCACCAGTGCAGAGCTTGACATAGAGTTCGATCTCATGACCCAAGCTGAAATCAAGAGTTGGACGGTTAACCGACTGAGCCACCCAGGCACGCAGTATAGATATTCAATTGTAGCTGGAGGATTGTGTTTCAACATGATGTCCATTCATTCATTGGGGTGCAATTGAGGTGTGTTATCCAAGCTTGGGGTGGGGGGGCAGATCCCTTTACCCAGATAAATAGTAGAGAACTGACAGAACCCAGCAGAGCCAATCAGTTACAGATCCACAAAAGGGTGAGTGTGTAGCTTTGAGACCTTTATAAGATGTCTCAGAGATCCCTTGGATTTGGTATTTTCCACCAATTAATTACCTGAGCTCATCACATTCCTGGCCAAGGGCACTTTCTCCTTAGTTTTCTCTAGAAAACCTCATCTTGCTCTTACCCACCCCACCTTTAATTCTGGTAACCCTAGTTCTCCCAAGTGTTCTAGGAGGCAACAGTTCTTCTCTGGCCCCTCCAGTCCACATTCCCTTTCTGGGCTCACTTGTCTCCTCAATGAGCAAAGTCTGATGTGTTCATTATCTGGTCCTTTACAGGAAAAGTTTGTCACCCCAGGAACCAGAATGTGGCACTTGTGGCTCCTCTGCTAAAGCCTTGCAGTTCTTGAGGATGTGTCCAGCTGGAATACACTCCTGGCCTCTCATCTTTCTGTCACTCAATATCTCCTCGGAACATGAGTTATAGCACTGGTGAATTTGAGAGAAAGAACCGAGCTTAGGTCAGCCCTTGTCTTCTCAGAGCCAGCCTGTCACGGGCAGTATAAACTCTGGTCCATTCTCTGCCATGCGGTATGGAGCCAACATAAGTCACTCTGCACTCAAACTTTATCTGAGGGGTAGACTCACACTAATCCAAGTTCACAGAGACTGCTATATGGCCAGAATTAAAGTGTATTCCATTTTGGGGGTGCCAGGCAGGCTCAGTCGGTAGAGCGTAGGACCCTTGATCTCAAGGTTGTGAGTTCAAGACCCACATTGGGCCTGGAACTTACTTTAAAAAATAATAATAATAAATAAAGTGTATTCCATTTTAATGATAAATGCAACCAGCTATCAGATGGACCCTCATATCAGCAGATCCCTGTGGACAGGGAGCAAACTCATTTAAATTTTGTACTTAGAGCATGAACTCTGAATAAGGAGAGGTAGGTAGATGATTTATCATTTGCCACAGACACCTGAGAGCTCAAGTCCTTGGGCCAAGCCTCCTTTTCCCCTAACCCCTGAACAGAATTTGGGAAGGTACTCGCAACTTCTGGCTTCTTAGGCTTAGATTTTCCATGATAGGCTGGTAGCATCTCTGCTCACCATCTCTATTCATCCAGGCTTTCTCCAAACAGGTGATTAGCTTTATACTTTTTAAATTAACAGTTACATTCTGGTGCTTGCCATCCTTGAGATTATTCCCATGTCACCTTGGCTGTAGTTATAGGTGTTTCCAAAGTCTCCAGTTACACACTGGTTACCTATCATTTACTCCTTCAGTCAATTTATAATCTGTGTGTGTGTGTGTGTGTGTGTGTGTATTACTGATTTAAATTTTAAAAAAATTTAATGTTTATTTTTGAGAAAGAGACAGACAGAGCATGCATGGGGGAGGGGCAGAGAGAGAGGTAGACACAGAATCCGAAGCAAGCTCAAGGCTCTGAGGTGTCAGCACAGAGCCCAACACAGGGCTCGAACCCACAAATAGAGAGATCATGACCTGAGCCGAAACCAAATGCTTAACCAACTGAACCACCCAGGCGCCCCATGTGTTTTACTGATTTAACTTTTAGAAGGCACCCTCATTTCCTATTTATATGGGAAGATACTTTACTATTTCCCCATTGATTGCCAACAAGGTATCTTTGAGCTCTTTGGAAAGAAAGCCTTTTAGTATAACTGTTTTTATTATACTTTGAAACTTAACCTCCTGAATTCAAGCACCGAAGCAGTTTTTTCTGATTTCTTTATATTGTAGTAATTGTATTAACTACTTATTGTAATAACTACTGAGACTGAGCTAATGATGACAAATATCTAGCAAAGACTCTCAAGGTAACTCATCTGTTTTTTTTTAAATCTGTTAAATAGTCTTATACAATAAAGTCAACACATCTTTAAGATCTTTAATTTATTTCCAAGGGAAGTAGATAAAAATATTTCACTCTTAAGCAAATAAATAGCCAAGTGGACACCCCTGACAATCAGAATCAGCCTCAGATCAGACATGGCTCTCCCCACTGTCTTCCTTTTTTTCCTCCCAAAACATCTCTCCTGTGTTAGGCATAGTTTTGAGCACTGTGGATATAAAAGTGAAAATATGATCTAATAGAAGATTCTTGACCCAATGGGGCTTACATCTAGTTGAGGGAGACAGACTATAAAAAAACAAATAAACAAGAAAAATATCAACAACCGATAAGTGCTGTACAGAGAATAAGACCAAGTAATGTAATAGTGACTGCTTTAGAGGGGTTAGCAGTGAAGGCCTCTCTGAAGGGCCATGTTAAAGCTGAGACCTGAGAGACAGAGGAGCCAATCATAGCAAGAAGTGGGTAAAGAACATCACAGGTTAAGGGACAAAGGGGGTGGAACAAGTTTGGTGAGTGTGGGAAGAGAAAGGTAGTAGAGCTGGAGTGTGGCCAGCAAGGAGGCGGGTGGCAATAAGTCTTATCCAGAGCATAGGATGTGGAAAGTATGCAGGAGCAAATACCTTGATGATTTCCTCATGGAGACGGACCATGGAAACTATAATTGCTTTACACTGCCTCATGTTTTTGCTCTATTTTAAAAATATATCATAAGGAAAAGTGGGTGTATAATATGGGTTGGTTCAGTCTCCACAGTATTGTCTCTGGCCAAACTCATTTGTGTGTCTTTTCCAGATTTACCAGGTGATACGTGTTCCAAATCTGAAAAATGACATTTGAGCAGAGCGAAAGGACAAGGATGTAGAAAATTCATCATCATGCCCTTCAGTATTTCAGAGGTCATGCGTGTTTAAAAGCCAAGGATAGAAGAGCATATGAATGATTTCTGAGGAATTGCAAGATGAAAGCCATATGAATGACTTTTTGTGAATTGTTTTGTTAAACTTGATAAACTTACCCTTTTGAAGAGTTGGATGTGTCAACATTCTCAGTCTCAAAATGAATCTTCCAGCTCAGTGATGTGTGTGTGTTAAGGAAAAGATAAATAAGGCTTCAAAAGGTATGTTGGCCCTGAGGTTTACAGATTCATAAACTATTATTCTCAGTTCATTCAGGAGAGAATTGATTCACATTAATTAGAGTTATAATAGGTTGATTAAAAAAGTACAACCAAAGAAAGAGAGAGAGAGAGAGAGAGAGAGAAACAAACCATGAGATGATAGAGAACAAATGGAAGGTTGATGGAAGGGAGGTGGGTGGGGAATGGGCTAGATGGGTGATGAGTATTAAGGAGGGCACTTGTGATGAGCACTGGGTATTATATGTAAGTGATGAACTCTACTCCTGAAACTAATATTACACTGTATGTTAACTAACTGGAATTTAAATAAAAATTTGAAAGTAAGATTAAAAAATAAATTACAACACCATTTATTTACTAACTGTGAGAGTTAGAAATTCATGTCTGTTGGTCAACACATACTCTTCCTGGCAGGAAAATCTGTTAAGAAATCAAATTAAAGTCAGAAAGGTTAAATGTCAAATATGGAAAATGAACGAATCAAGTTGGGTGTTTTGAAGGGCTATTTTCATTAAGCAATGGCAGCCTGATACAGTCTTTTTTTACTATAAGGACATATAGTCCGAGCTGGGCAAATGATCTACTATTCAGCTAGACGGGGAAGGCCAGGACTGGAGAAACACTGGAAAAGGCTGACTCCCAGCCTCTCATTTGTCTAAGTCTGGGCCACTATTTCAAAGGATGCTCAAAAGGCCACCTACAGTAAATCTGCATTGGGAGTTTATTAGAAATGTATTTTTCCAGGCCCTATCCCACACTTCTGAATCAAAATCTCTGGTCTTGGGTTTGGAATATTCATTTTAACTAGCTTTCCAGGGAACCGTAAGCACACTGATTTTTTGTTTTTGTTTTTGTTTGTTTGTTTTTGTTTTTAGCACACTGATGTTTTGGAAACACTGCTAGCTGCAAAGCTATATAACCTTAGGCAAGTTAGTTACTTAACTTCACCAAGCCTCAGTTTATTTGTCTGTAAAATAGAGGTGATAACAGGTCTTATCTTCTAGGACTATTGCCCAGATCAAGTGAGTCAAGACAGGCAAAGCTCTTAGAACAGTGTCTGGCACCTAGTAAGCCCTCAATACATGCTTGCTGTTATTATTATCACCATCATTGTTACCATCTTCACTGTCATTATTCAGCCCACTACATTCCTGTTTGATCACAGACTTAAGTTTTTTAATCAAGCAAAGCCAAGTTTACTGGCTATGGTGTTTAAGGACGATTGTGCTCTTGACAGAGTCTTAGTAGTATCTCCCCGATTGTTTTTCATAGATGAGATTTCAGGGTTTCTGCTTCTTAAGGATGGAAAAGACAGTATCCTAAGCCATTTCAAATCATGCAGCAGGATGGATTCTTTTGGGGGAAGGTTTCTCATGGCATCCACAGTGTTTGGCTTAAAGCTTGTATTTGATCTCAGAGTTTGGCATATCCTAGCCCTGTCTTAAAAGTTCAATTCCATCTTCCTTTGGGGCTAACATTTCTGTCTACTGGTAACAGCAACATCCCAACTTGTTTCAAGTCATCTCCCTAAATGGGGTCACTTGTTATGAATTACTGTCGTATTTACACTGTCCTTTAACAAATCAACAAAATGTAGAAAGAGATTCCTCCTGAGTCATATGGGCTGAGTGACCGCGATTGCGATCAGACGAGGTAGAATCTTGGAGACACCACGCTGGCACCTTGGAAGCCCAGTACCACGTACTACTTTTGCAACTTGTCATAGTTTGTAAATGAAACCTAGCATGGCACCATTCCTATCAACTCTCTCTTCATCTGAATACTTCAGAGCTGGTTATAAACATTAATTAAGCTGCAAAACATCCCTGTGACACGGATAATTACTAGTCGTTCCTGCATTTGAGATGGGCACATTAAAGGAAGAGGCTAAACAAAGTCAATTCTTCAGGTTAAGCTGATTCAGCAGCAAAACCATTCAGGGAGCTTCTCATCATTACGATCTCAATAGCTCTGCAACTGATTTCCTCAAACTTAAGCCTAACATTTAACACTGAGCTGTACACAGGGCGCGTGGGTGGCTCAGTTGGTTAAGCGTCCTACTTCTGCTCAGGTCATGATCTCACGGTTCCGTTCGTGGGTTGGTGGGTTCATGGGTTCGAGCCCTGTGTTGGGTTCTGTGCTGACAGCTCAGAGCCTGGAGCCTGCTTTGGATTGTGTCTCCCTCTTTCTCTGCCCCTCCCTAGCTCTCTCTCTCTCTCAAAAATAAATAAACATTAAAAAAGTTATAAACTGAGTTGTAGACAGATGAATACATCTTTTCCAAAACAAAAATTAAAAGTCTAACCTGGTGAAGAGCAAAGGAAGGCATACCCTGTGTTAGCTACTCTGACTTCCTTTATGTGCAATCTGCTTACAGCGCTGGACCTCTCCCCCTTCTAATCAGGATGGGTTCTTGTTCCTCCCTTTCATTTCCACTCCGCAGTAAACTGAGCCTACACTCTGCTGTTGGTCTGCAGCGGAAGAAACAGCCAGTTGCTGATGACAAATAAGGCCTAAACAGCCTGCTAGGAGAGCCACTCCTACCACACCCTGGAGGCTCCACTTGACTCCACCCCATTTCACTCTCGTGCTGGGTCTGCTAAACATTGTCCAGCTCCCGGGTCACAGGCTGGCAAGACCCTGAGCTATTTTTAGCTGGGTCCAGGGCTCAAGGCACTAAATCTGGATAGGTAGCTGAGATTCAGCTCTAGCTTTTTAAAAATAACTTCTATTTTTCCTCTCCTTACAATTTATCATGACTTCACTTTAGACTTTTTGGAAAATATAGCTGAGAAAAAGGTGAGAACATTTAGAACACATAGCAAAAAGAAGAAAATTAAAATGTCCTGTAATACTCTTTATTGAAGTGTAATATATACATAAAGAGTAAGGCATACTGATCTTTCATATGCATACTGATACATTTTTCTCTCTCTTTTAAAGTTTATTTATTTTGAGAGAGAGAAAGCACGCAAGCAGGGAAAGGGCAGAGAGAGAGGGAGAGAGAGGATCCCAAGCAGGCTCCAAGCTGCCAGAGCAGAGCCCAACTCGGAGCTCCAGCTCACCAACTGAGAGATCATGACCTGAGCAGAAAACAAGAATCGGTTGCTTAACTGCTTAACCGACTGAGCCACCCAGGTGCCCTGGTACGTTTTTACGTAAGTTCATACTTGTTTCACCACCACCTCGGCATCATAAAGGACACTCCAGCACTCCAGAAAATTCTTAACTTGCCACTTACCAGTCAGTATCCTTGAACCCCATAGGTAAACTATATTGACTTGTATTACTTTTGATTAGCTTTACCTGTTTTTGAATTTCATATAAATGGAATCATACAGTAAATACTTTTTGTCTTCCTTTTTTCATTCATTATAATATCTTTGAGGTGCATCTGTATTACTACATGTAGCAGTGGATGGACTTTTTGTTTGTTTTTACTGTATAAAATTCCACCATGTTAGTATACTATAATTTATCAGTTCCCTTGTTGAAGGATATTTAGCTTGTTTCCAAATTTTTATTATTAAAAATAAAACTGCCGTGGACATTTTGTCCATATATTTTAGAAATCACACGTACTCACTTCTGTTGGGTATAATCCAGGAATGGAATTACTAAGTCATTGGATAGTCAGATCTGGCTTTTGTAGATGTGCCAGTTTTCTAAAGTGATTGTACCATTTTATGGTCCCATCAGCAACGTGTGAGAGTTCCAATATATACCCTCACCAGCACTTGATAGTCTTAGTTTTTTTAATTTTAGCCATTCTGAAGAGTGTGACTTGATACCTTATTATGGTTTTCATTTGCATTTCTCCAATGACTGATGAAGTTGAGCACTTTCTCAGAAAGTTATGTGACATCCTCTTTTGTGAAATGCTTGTTCAAATCTTTTGCCCATTTTTAAGTTGGGTTGTTTGCCTTTTTCTTTTCTTTTTTTTCTTTTCAAATCTTTTGCCCACTTTTTAAGTTGGGTTTTTTGCCTTTTTCTTCTTTTCCTCCTCCTCCTCTTCTTCTTCTTCTTCTTCTTCTTCTTCTTCTTCTTCTTCTTTTATTTAGAGAGAGAGAGTGCAAGTGGCAAAGAGGGGCAGCGGGAGAGAGAATCTTAAGCAGTCTCCATGTTCAGTACAGAGTCCAACACAGGACTTGATCCGACAACCCTGGGATCATGACCTGAGCTGAAATCAAGAGTCAGATGCTCAACTGACTGAGCCACCAAGGTGCCCCTTGTTTGCCTTTTTCTTATTGGTTTATAGAATTCAAGTTCTTTGTTGGATTTATGTATACTATATATGTTCATATGTATATATAATTTATCATTTCTCTTTATATATTCTCTCTCTATATGTATATTCTCTTGCTCTCTCTCTCTCTATATATACACACACGTATATATATGTATACATATATACACATATACATATAAGATATATATATATCTTCTCTCAGTCTATGACTTGCCCTTTCACAAATATTTTTAATTTTAATGATGTCCTACTTAATCTTTCATTTTATGGTTAATGTTTTCTGTATCCCATTTAAGAAGTCTTTGACTGCCCCAAGGTCTTGAAGAAAGTCCCCTATGCTTTCTTCAGAAGCTTTGTTGTTTTAGCATTTAGGTCTCTGATCCATCTCCAGTTAACTCTTTGTGTATAGTGTGAAGTAGAAGTCAAAGCTCATTTTTTTCCAATTAAAATATCCAATTGCTCCAGAATCATTTATTGAAAAGACCATTCTCCCCCCACCATATACATGTAAGTCTGTTCCTGGGCTCTGTACTCTCTTCTACTAGTTTGTCTATTCTCACACCAATACCACATTATCTTAATGACTGTAATTTTATATTGCATCTTTCAATCTGAGAGTAAAACCCACCAAATTTGTTCTTTCTCTTCAAGATTTTCTTATCTATTTTGAATTCTTTTCATTTCCATATACATTTTAGGGACAGCTTGTCAACTTTGACCACCACCTCCCCACTCCCAAGAAAAAAGTAGTTGAGATTTTCATTAGGAATCCATTAGATCTATAGGTTAATTTGGAAAAGACTGATATTTTAATACTGAGTTTTCCAATTCATGAGCATGCTATAACACTCTATTTAGACCTTTTAAAATTATTGTTCACTTTTCAAAATTTTACCAATAGATTATGTATATCTAAGTATGTCATTAAATATTCTTTTACAGTGTGATTTATAATGCTTCATAGTGTTCCACTCTATGGAAGCACCATAAAACTAACTCGTAATCATTAGGCATTTAAGTTATTTCTAATTTTTCACTGTATGAGAAGCCTTATGATAATTATCATTGTAGATACATAGCAGAGCAAATGGGTTGCTATTTAGAAGGACTTTTGAGGGGCACCTGGGTGGCTCAGTTGGTTAAGTATCCGACTCTTGGTTTCGGCTCAGGTCATGATCTCATGGTTCATGTGTTGGAGCCCCGCATCTGGCTCTGTGCTGACAGTGTGAAGCCTGCTTGGGATTCCGTCTCTCCTTCTCTCTCTCTCTACCCCTCCCCTGCTCATGCTCTCCCTCTCTTTCTTTCTCTCTCAAAATAGATAAATCAACATTAAAAAAAAAAAAAAAGGAGGACTTTTGAGGAGAGGAGTGAAAGTTTCTCTCTCTTTCTCTGTCTTTTGCTTTTCTTCTTACCACTCATCCATCAACACAGACGTACACACACATTCAGAGTATAATACATAGATGACAGAAGGTGTTAAACAAACAGTGCTCATGCTCTGAGCAGTTTAACATTACATATACATGTCTCATGGCCCAAGCAAATCCCATCCTATACAGGAGTATCTGGGATTTAAAAAAAAACAAAAAAAACAAAAAAAAAACAAAAAAAAAAAAACAAAAAAAAAACCAGAAAACATTCTATTCACCCCAACTACAGGAGAATTTGGTTTCAGCTACTAAAAAATGACAATTTTGTGGCATTAATTAAGTCAGATTCCGGGACCCTCCAAATCCTCATCCATCAAAAGATTCATGACATCAAAAGAATCATGACAGTAAAGTTCCTCCAAGCCCTAACATTCTACTGTTTTACTTAATGGATGCCATTGATAGCGACAAAATAGATGAAGTTAAACAAACAAAATACAGCAGAACATAAAATATATAGTTATTTTTTAAGGTTATTTATTTACTTTTGAGAGAGAGAGAGAGAGTGGGGAAGGACAAAGAAAGAGAGGGAGACACAGAGTCCGAAGCAGGCTCCAGACTCTGAGCTGTCAGCACAGAGCCCAGCACGGGGCTTGAACTCACAAACCGGAAGATCATGACCTGAAACTGGGAGATCATGACCTGAGCCGAAGTCAGATGTCTAACCGACTGAGCCACCCAGGCACCCCATAAAATATATATTTAATACCTATGCTAAATATAAACAATAGGATCTTCCTGTCCAAAATATATTGATAGTAATTGATACAAACATATAGATTCAAATATGTATGACCAGTATCTAATTATATTCCATAAGCAATCTAGGGGAATGAATCAAACGTTTGCACATTTTATAATAAATGTAGTAAATCACCATCTGCAAAAGTGGTGAGGCTCATTAAAAATGCAAATTAAAATGACATTAATGTATCACTACCCACCTATTCAACTAGCAAAACCAAATGGACACGATAAAAGCCCAGCAAGGCTGTTGTGGAGAAATATGGTATTTAGTGACTGCATAATGTTCTGCTACACAAAAATAAAACCATAATCTCACCAGTTGCCTGTTTAAGTTGTTAACGCACAAGTCTTCCTGAAGAACATTCTGTAAATATGTATACGAGCTATGGAATTGTTCCTTTCGTTAACAGATAATTCCACTTTGGGAAATATATTACAAGGAAGTAACAGAAATGAAGATAAAAAGTTTACAAAAATATTAATAACAGCATTTTTTATTAACAAAGGTTTGGATATAGCCCAAATGTTGCAGTCAAAAAAGAGCTCAGTAAAGAGGGGGAACAAAGTCTTTCAAAGAAGATTTGCTTATGTCTTTGTTCAACAAACATCTGAGTGACTATTAGGAGGAGATAGAAGAATTTTTAAGAAGAGAATTACATCTAGTGTCATCCTTCATGGAACTCAAGCTCAGGAAGATAGATGTAATAATTACAGGCAATGTGTCTTAAGGGCTTACAATGTAGGAGGTACTATTTAAGTGCTTTAGCTGTATTAACTCTTACTATTCACAACAACCTGTGAGGTGGGTATTGTTATTATCCTTGAAGCACAATGATGAAATAACTTGCTCGACTATTCCCGTATAGAGAAATATCATTGTCTTTTAAATTAATCCCTACTCATTAGGCTCAGCTGGTAAGTAACAGGGCTGGGGTTGAAATGGAGAGTGGGTAGCTGCAGAGCAAGAACTCTGAACCCCTGCACAAAATACCATAGCCCTTTTGTACAGAAATAACGGAGAGATAAGTGGCAGTAGGTGCAAAGTACCACAAGAGCACTAAGAATGAAGCTGTGCACTTGGCGGGGGTGGAGGATGGAGGGCAGACCAAAGGTGGTGGGGGGGAGATCAGGGAGGTCAGAATATGGGAAAGTGGGCAGAGGCAAGTGGACTGTGCAAGGGGCTGCTCGCTGTTTAGATCTTACCCTGCAGATGATGTGCAGGGCCTGAAGGATGAGAGAGTGGGAGTGGGAGGGTGAGACCAGGGAGGTTTCTGCAGCCGCCCAAGGGAAAGGAAAGGCGGATTTGCACAGAGGCAGTGTCAGTGAGGATGAAGAAGAGGGACCAAGTGATGACCGGCCGGGCCCTGCCACTACACAGAAATGTGTTTATGGAATAAGTGGGCTGGGGAGAGGGAAGGGAGCAAAGAGCATGGAATGGCATATTAGATACTGATCTCTTCTGAAAGTGTGTAGGCATACATACTGAACTCCAAGGGTGCAACCAGGGGGAGAGGATGAACCCAGATTTAGGGCTCCCCATGTCCTGAACTAGATTCTTCATGGGTGTGACCTCATTCAGTGCTTCCAACCCTGCCAGCAGGCATCATTATTCCCATTTTATCAGCAGGTACACTGAGGTCCCCAGAACTTCGATGAGCTGCCTTAGATGTGGCTTGTCTGTGGTGGAGCTGGGGTGTGAGCCTTGGTCTGTATGATCCCAAGTTCCTGCTCTTGCTACAGTATCATGGAACCTTCCTCATTCTAGTAGAAAAGAGTATACCACATTCTTTTCCATGAAGTTTAGATCTGGACAACCCGAGGGAGAAATTCAAACCTGGAACACTAGCCTGGGAAAGATTAGCTAGGAATCATCTTTGATTCCTTCAAAGGAATCTCCTTAATCTCCCTTGTAAATCTTGCCCCACCAACTTCTGCCAAGTCCATCTCCAAAACAACTCTAGATGCTTCCTCCTCTTCATACCTGGTGCCATCACTGCAGTGTAGCCTGGGTCAGCCCAATCCTGCCCAGCCTGGTCTGATAGCAGTATGGCTGAATGGCACTGTATCCTGCTCTTTCTCTGACCAAACATTTTGAGAGGAAACTCTTCAAGACTTCTGAATGAAATTGCTCCCTAAATGCTCCTCCTGCTTCCACTCTTATTCCCCCACCTTCTGACTAATTAGGTCATGCCTCTGTTTTCAACCCTCCAGTGGCTCCCATCACATTTGGAATATGATCCTGGGTCCTCAATGTGGCTCGCTCTATCTGGCCCTTCTCTGCTCTGTCCCTTCTTCTCAACCTCTCCACCAACTTGCTGTTCCCCATCTATGCCCATCATGTTTCCACCACAGGGCCCTTAGGTGGTGCTTCTATCAGCTAGAAATAGTCACCCCTCTGCAACCCACCATGAGATATGTACACAGTTCTCTCTCTCTCATTTTATTCAGATTGCTGCAGAGAAATCCTCCCTGACTGCCCTCTCTAAGGTAACATTCTTCTTTATCCCTCTTACCCTGCTTTATTTTTCATCATGACCCTTAGCAACGCCCACCCCCAACCCCCGCCCCAACACACACACACTCCATCTCCTAAGGAACCAACTATCTTGGTTTGCCTAGGGGATTCCTGGGCCGAGGGACTTTTGGTGCTGAAATCCAGAAAGTCCCAGGCAAACTAGGATTGACTGATCACTCTATACTACCCCTACCAGAATCTAAGCTTGATAAGGAAAGGACTTTTTGTTCTCTGCTCTACAGCCAGCACATAACACAGTGCCTGGCACACAGTAGGTGCTCAATAGATATTTATTGAACAGGTGAATACATAACTAGTTTCCTTTTTCAAACAGCTTCAGGTTTAAAGTCTCCAGCCCAGCATTCCAGCTCCTTCTTGATGGCCCATCTTAATTACCCCATGCTGTTTCCGACTGCCACCTTGCTGCAACCCTTGCCACCAGTCTCCCCACACTTTTGCAAACTTCACCAGAAATGAGACCTCCACTGGCTCTTCTACCTGAGTCAGTCTCTTGGGTTATGTTTTATTTTTTGACTCCATACCAATGAAAAGTGGATGAGGGATGCATGGGACCCTATCAGAATTCCCCAGGGCATTGTTTCAAAATATGTACCCCTCCACTCCCAATCCTGAGGATTAAATTGGACTTCCTTGGTCGGAGGAGAGGAATCACACAGTGGTGTTTTGAAAAAGCTGCCCAGATGATCCTGACACCAAGAACACAGCCACTTTATTGGAAGGGGGCTGAACTAAACCCCATAATGCTTCCCGTCTGTTAACGTCCCTCGATTGCATCACCTCTGTAAAGGCCTTCCCTGACCTCATTGCCCTCTCCCTCTTTGGAATTCTAAAAGGCTTGGGATCTGGACCACACTCCTGAGCCCTAGCCTTCAGGCCTGGCAGAAGAATATGGACATGTCAGTGTTGCTCATGGGAGCCCTCTCAGGTGTGTGAGGCAGGCGTTCCAACCTTCCCCTGGCTCTGGCTGAGAATGACCCCTCCTTCCTTTTCGTCCCTGAAGACTCCCACCCACAGTGAAATCACCCACCTTCTGCTCACTCCTAGCCTGCTGCGAGCTAATGGGCCCTGCTATCACAGCGGATCTAGGTCACCGACCCAGCCCATCCCTTCATTCACGTCTTCCTACTTCTCCCACAACAGTGTCCCAGAGCTGGTCGGTAACTAGCTCTGACCTTTACATCTCACCGGCTGGGTATTCCAAGCCTCTGAATCTTCATCCCCACATCTGTCACAGAAAATACTTACTTCACAGGATTTTCAGGGGGTTCAAATATAATGCCAGTAAAAATTCCCAGCACTAGGTACACTTAGACACCGCATCCAAAAGCCTTCTTTCTGACAAAGGAGCCATGCCTGTCTCCTGGGCATTGGGATCCTGGCTCTCCCAGCCAGTATGGGTTCTGTCTTAACAGAAGCATCACTATTAGAAGTATCCTAATGTTACCAGAATTTAGGATTTAGGCTTACTCAATCACATTCTCTGGACTGGAATATAAGGGGTCAGAGCAACCCTTTTTCTTTTTAGCAACTAGAAAGTCATTCTTTGAGCTGGTGGCGCTGTTTAAAACACATTGGGGCAGAAAACAGAAAACTGCTGTACTTATTCTTGACCAGGCTGCCCTGGAAGATGAGAGAATGAAAACTAAAATGAGAATTGGTGTGGAGGTACAGGGTTCTAGGTGATTCATGCACAGGAAAGCAGGGATGAAAAGAGTAGGTCCCTGCACAATGCAACTGCTTCCAAGTGAAAATAAGAGCGAGAGAGAAAGGAGGGAGGGAAAGAAAGAAAGAAAGGAAGGGAGGCAGGGAGAGATAGGTAGCTCACCAGGCTAAGAACTGTAAGTTCCAGATTCAAGTTTTAGTTTTGTTATTAAGACAATGCAATCTAACCTTCCCAGATCTCAACTTCCTCAACCACAAAGTGAGCGAGATCAAAAGTAATAGTATCTTTTTTTAAAAGTTCCCAGCACATATGTTCACTCCCTTTTTCCCTTCTGCCCTTTCATTCCCTATCCTTTTGTTTGGAGCCAACTCCTTCCTGGCAACCAAACCCCCAGACTCCATGAACAGTCCTCAGTGTCCCCCCTGCTTATGGGATCAGAGGTGTCCCAGCCTCCTTCACTCTCCATGCTGCCAGTCCCACATTTAGGGCCTAGGTCTGCCTGTGAATTACAACTCAAACTGTCTTCATGCCTATTGCACAGGGGAGTGGAAAACACAGATAGATGTTTTCTGCCATGCCAAATTAGAATCCTCAATGGCTCTTCCCCATAAACTTTGTTATAATTGGTGGTTAGAGTCCGTATTACCATGGATACTTTCCTACGGTTACATTAAGGATTAAATTGATTTTGCAGACTGATCTGGGAATTTAACCACCATTTGTACCACAGTCTCTGTGGGAAAATATATTCTGTGTTCCAAACAATTGACCTTTTGGAGTTGATCCAGTTCCTACGTTGGGGACGGCCTGTACAATATTGTGTTACATTTTGGGTTTCATTTTTGTGTCCTAGAATCAAAGACTTGTTAGAGCTGGAAGAAAGTTTTGCAGATCATTTATTAATGAACTAATTTTGTAGGTAATAAAGCCACGGTTCAACGCGAGAGAGATTTGTCCCAGGTTATTCAGCTACTTTGGTCTCCACCTCCAAGCCAACGTCCAAATCATTTGGTGGTCATTCCCCCCACTTGTCAGTAAACCATTTCAAAGTTGGGAAGATCACGTCTTCAGCACAAAATCAAATATACTAAATGTTTCATTAATACTTAATTCGTTCATTATTCACTTTGCTTTCAGGGTCCATTCACTGTAAGATTTCTTTAAATAACAAGTACCATTATGACATTTTAATTAAGTATTTACAGTATTTGTAATAGACTGGATTTGGTTTCAGTCAAGATTTGAATAAGAATTCATAAATATTCTATTTAACCAGTGTTTCCTGCATAAAAGGACCTATCAGTGCTGCATCAATAAATATTTTTCACAGCTCAGAGACACATTTGGGTTTAGTTTTAGGAGACACATGCCATTAATTTTAACAGTCTTAGGAGAGAGCTACATTTTGTAACTACAGTAGAAAGCTTAATAATGCTTTGTTTTATTTACCAAAACCAACTGACACAGACTTGTGAAATCATTCAGAAGTAAACCTTCTCCAACTGAAAAGGTGACTCATACATAATTTGGATTTGCTGTATGAGGAGAGCAGCCATCATTAGAAATAAAACATTTAAATTGTTTTATTTGGAAACAAATTTTCACATGTTGTATATTCTCCTTCACCGACAGACACATTTAGTTATTTCCTCATATATTGTTTCAATGAGCAGGATGGGAGAGCACCTAAAGAGAAACAATTTCATATATGCAGATGACATGGTTTTATTGTAACAAACTAGGAGTGACCTAAATAGACAGCTGGCCCTGTAATCTAATTACAAGAAAAATAAGGACCACAGGATCAACCCTTAAAAAATTAAATCATCATCCTTTGTGGTATCTGCCCATCCAACTGTCACTGCCTTATAGTTAACAGTTCTATATAGCATTTATTATTATTAATACTAATACTAACAATAATAATAGTAATAAATTACTAGGCATTTATTTTCAATCATTTTACCATGAAGGTTCTACCAGAAATTTCTCCTAAAAGACAATGCTCCACTGAGAGTTTGTATGTGTGTGTTAGGTGGTCAGAATTGGGAGGTGGGGCAGTTACTGGCCAAGGGCAGGGGAAGAGGCATTTGGTTATATCTGGCTTTATAATTTGGGGGGCTAAAATTCCTGAGGACATGCCTTATGACTTAGCTGGTAACTTTGGCACTTGGTTATTCTCTCATATGTGTATTGAAATGAAACCAAAACTAAATCTCAAAAAACAGTCTTGGCTCTGACCTGGTGTACCACCTCAGCCTGGCCGTGGATTGCAAGGGGCAGCTTCTGTGTCCTTGTGTGGTTTCTCAATACCCTTGAATTGAGCTGACCACAAAAGCCTATAGCATTTGATATACAGATGGCTGCCCTCAAGCTGTATCTAGTAAAATTTAGAACTTGCTGCCACTGTAGACTTATTAAAGACTTGATTAAGAGGAATTACATTTATGGAAGGACAGACCAATGAATGCCGATTCATTCATGTAGAAGCTATTTTGGATTAGTCAGGGCACAAAGAGTTGTACATCACTACCATAGCCTCCACATTTTGCCACCTAAACCTACTTAATTTCACATCTTATTGGCTATTGGCCAATATTGAATAGTATATAAAACATCTTTTTTTAAAGTCTATGCTGTGTTTACTAAAAGGAGTAATGAGGCTTCTGTTCACTATGTTCCAAAGTGCCTTGTTTGAGAACAAGCCACAGGGACATCTCAGCATAGTGATGGTTGGGGTCCTCTGAGCACTGGTCTGTCTTTATCTAATGGGCACTGATGGACCCCAGGCATTTTCTGTTTGGAAGAAACAGATAATACATGTATCATGATGTTACTAATACCCCAAATTATGATTCCCCACGTCCCTTGATATCAGGAAGTCCAAGTCCCCTCCACAGACATTTCTGGAATTACCCAAGGATATTGGCACATGTAACCCAAACGTCTCCCTAAGCCCAGTGGTGTACTGGTAAAGGTTTAACAACCAGCAATATGGCAGGGGGAAAAAAACCCTACAGATTCATAGCATTTGTTAATTTCCTTGCTGTAAATATTTCTGTGATGGCCAGTGTGATGTCACTGAACATGGAGTTGGAAAAGAGATGCATAGTAGCTTATCATTGTATGGTGTTTCCACCATATAGATACAGTAGATGTAAACAACCTCTAGAATATACATAATAGTAAAATGCAGCGAAATAAACAGGACATGATGAGTTTTGAGTAATCGTTACCTTTGTTTCTAGTATAATTTATTCATTTGTAAGTCTATATAATTTAATTTTTAAATCATGGCTCTGTTTAACAACTGGCTTGCAGAATTTCTGAAAGTTTAACAACTGACTCTCATGAGCCAGCAGCGTAAGATAGCTACAGCACACCATTATCTAAAGCCCCCACTGGGTTGGGAATCCCAGCTAATAGTTTGCCCTTTGGTCTGTGAGATTAACAATCCTGGTCTAACAAGAAGCAGGACCTCACCATGGTCCCTTTCCTGAGTCTTGCCTCATGTTCAGAAAGACTGAGAGGCAATTCCCTATAGGCAGCCAGGACCACTATCGGCCAGTCCTCTGCTCTGAAGTTTTCTGGTCTCCAGGTGTGGGTTCTCTACAGGGCTGCTATCCCCCCACAGTGCCTGGCCCAACGAACGTCTGTTACACCCTTGGCAGCCTCCTCGTGTCTTGCTTCTGAGCTGCTGACTTCCCTAACTGATGACCCCTACTCCACCAACAGGACAGACCTCGAGTCTCCTCAGTGCCCATATCTGCCACGCGGGGCTTCTCTCTATTTGGTCCTCACCTACCTCTGAACCTCATGGTGGTTCCAACTGCCTCTGCTGTTACTGTCTGTAGGATTGTCTCCAGCAGCCTCCAGGTCTCCCCCTCCTACCTCTTCTTCTGTCCTCAATCTCTTATACACATTTTAAAGTTCAAATAAACTTTGCAAGCTGAGTTTCAGGTAAATATGAAACTCATTTAACAAAGTAGGATATAATGGAAGTGAAGCATGATCCCAATTTCATAAAATAGGATATAGTCAGGTACATGATAGGAAAGATGTTATCTATAGCTGGTGAAATCATAGATGATTTTTATATTTTATCTCTGTTTTCAAAATTTCCTTCAATAAATACATTTTATTCCGGGGACAAAAGAGGGGACTACTTTAATGGCAAATCTAACCTGTACTGATATGAAGCATAATGTCATCTTATTTATCTTATGTGATGTGAATATTCATATGATTTTCTTTTAAAAAAAATACAATGTTTCAGATTATAGTGAGCTGCCTGTGAGTGAGCTTCTGGGGTGCTAAATAATATGTAGTATATGTACCAGTTAAACTTCAAAATCTGAGGAATTCTGAATCTGAATTCTTATGTAATTTTTTTGGAAGGAGATTCCACAGAAAAGTTGACTGGGCCCCTAGTGATATACAGCTCTTTCATTTTTATAATGGCCTTTTCTTTCCCAGGATTCCAAAGCACTAGAAAACCTAGAGAAGGGGATATCTGCAGGCAGTACTCAGGATCACTTTCCAATCCCTTCTGACTCCCACAACTCTGTTGAGACTGGCCTCTCACTGCCCCACTTGTGGTGATTTCTCTATAGAAGCTTACTTTCTCCCTGTGCAATACAGTTTCCTTTGGGTGTCCCTTGTCTATTAAACATGTCTGCATGTATTTAAACCCTAATTGTGGACAGGGCTCAAAGCTTCATGGGATTCACGGGTCCCATGAACGTTGGAAGATAAGCAGTCACTTACTTAATTGTTCCCAAGCATTCTGTTATTCTCAAAGAGTTTCATGGGAGAGATGTGGGGAAGTGGCATCCAAAACCACAGCTGGTGTATTTGAGTCCTGGTTCCACCTCAGCTAGAACACCTACTCCACTTGCAACTGATCTTTTCCCTGGTTGCTAAAAAGCTGAGAATCATATTTGTGGCCTATCCCTAGCAAACCAATAGTATCTTGCACCATGCATTTTGCATACAAAACTGCTGGCTTTATCTTATCTTTCCCACTTTTTTTTTTTTTTGGTCCTATTTTTCTCTTTACTTACTTTTAATTTATCCTACTGCATGTATTTTCATAAGCTACCTTAAATCCCTTCTTTTGGAATAAAACAGGGTATAAATAAATGTTCTTTAACAGAACAAGAGTGTGATGAAGAGCCATTTCTTCACCCTAAAAGCCCCAACATGAACTGGCAATGAGCCTGTGAAAACTATTCAGGATCACCATTATTGCTTGTCACCTGTTCTATGCCCACTGTCGATATACAAGCTAAATCCTGAAATGGAGAAAAAGCTAGGGGGGAAAAAGGCACTAGGAAATCCTAGCTCTGTCAGTCATCCGGGCCATTATAAAGCACTCGATTGGACAATCGAGTTTCTACTCGATTGGTTTCTACTTTCCAAGTTTGTGAGATAGCACATGCATATTTAAGTCTCAGCTTAACATGTACTGTGATAACATTTCACAATTGCTAAGAATGCAGACACTGGCACTAGATTCCTGGGTTTGAATCCCAGATATGCTAGTTACTTGTGTGATTTGGGCCAACATAATTAATCATTCTGTACCTCAATTAATGCCATCTGCAAAGTAGAGATAATAATAGTTCTTACCTCATAGGGCTGGTTTAAGGATTAAATAAGATAATGTAGAACTCTTAAAACAGTGCCAGAGTACATACAGAAATCTTAATGTTGGCTAGTATTAGTGATAGGTGAGTGGAAGAAGCACTGCCTTGACCTCAGGACAGCACCTTGCCTGGGTTTCTGGACTAACACCTGAGCAATGAGTAGAGACCTTTGATCTGACCACTTTCTTAGAACAGGCCAAAAACTCTGGCTTGCCAGAGTTATCTTTTTCGTGGCTACTCTCCCTCCTGCCTTTCTAGAGGTGAAATTATGTGGAAAGAACAGCTGGGCAACCAACCTTTCTGAACTTCCGTCTTTCTCTGTCTCTTCTACGTGCCAGACACTTGGTGGGTCTACCCTGTAGAAGCTTACAGTCGAGTGTAGGAGACAAATGCATAAACAATCACAAGGCAGGATGATTAATATAACGGAGGTCTGGACAAAAAAAGCACTGAGATAAAATGGTATGCATAGAGTGAATAAAGATGTAAGATGTGTGGATGTACTACACAGAAGGCAGAGAGCGGTACCCACGTTGAAATAGTATTGCTGAGCTTTCCAGAGCCCACTTTAACGTATTTCATCCAGGGACACTTGAGCAACTACTAGCCTTGTGGAATGATGGGGTAGAAAATCCCTCGTTTGCAATGTCAAACTTTTCCATCAAAGTAACTCAACCCCTTCTTGCTTCCCAAACGCGCAAACCTGGGTTTCAAACATGGATAATGTAGTCCACGTTTCCCGATTAACGGAAACATGAGGAATTGCTTGCAAAACTAGGGAAGGAAGACAAGAAAAGAAAAAAGAGGCGGGAAGGGCACAGCAACGCGGTGTGCACAGGGCCCCTGCCAGGGCAGCTGAACAGCGGGAAGGTCAGCCGCTGCCCACGCTCGTTCTGCCTAATGGGAGCTTCCCCAGCGCGGCGAGCCCCGCGAGCCTCGGGGCGCCTGCGCCGCCGTGGCGATTCGGCGCAGTGGAAGTGGCGAGTGAGGGCGACGCACCTGCGCGAAAGCAGCAGCGGCGGCAGCGGCGGGAGAACGGAGTCCAGTGCGATTGCGCAAAAGCCAGGGCTGTGGTGGGGGCCGCGGAGGCGTGCGCCGTGCGCCTGCGCGGAGGGTTGCGTGGCGCGGTGGCGGGGAAGGGTGGTGTGCTGTAAGTGGAGCTGCGGGTGGGGCCGTCGGCGGCGCTGGTGAGCTTTGCGGAGTTGGGCGGTGCCGAGGAGGAGGAGGTGGCGGCTGGGTCTGACGCGGCCCGGTTCTTGGGGGCTCCGCTTGTTTATTTATTTATTTATCGTGTGGGCCTCCGAGTGTACGCGCGCTCCACTACTTGGTGGGGAGGGGGTGGGGGGAGGGCCCGGGGAAAAGAGGGAGTTGGAACCGGGGTCGAAACGCCGTGTGACTTGTAGGTGAGGGAGCGCCGAGCCGTCGCCGCAGCCTCCGCCGCCGTGAAGCCCTTGTTCCCGCTGCTGGGAAGGAGCGTCTGGTGCCGACAAGATGGCGGACGGGGAGCTGAACGTGGACAGTCTCATCACCCGACTGCTGGAGGGTGAGTGCGGGGCCCGGCCTGCCGCAAGGAGGGGGCGCCCCCTTCAGCCCTCATTTCCCCTCGCCGCCGAACCCGAGGGGACCCCCGTTTCCGCCCCGCGGCGGCTGCGGAGGAGGGGGGCGAAGAGGCTGCTTGGCCGGGGGGGAGCGGCCTCCAGGAACACGGTCGGCAGGAGGCAATTCGAGAGGGGCTGTCCCCGCGGGCGGCCCGGCGGGCAGTGTCCCCGCGAACCCTCGGGGACCGTCATGGCATCGCGCTGGCCGGGGGCTACGAGGAGCCCAAGGGTGCTGGGTGACCCTTCCCAAGGAGGGTGCGAGGATGCGAGTTTCTGTGCATTGTATGTCCGTGGAACGTGTATTTCTTCTCTGTTCTCTTTGTGCATTGCCCTTGGCTGCCTCCGATTCTTGTTCCGGGAGTGAATTTTATAAAAATCTTCTCATTGAGACAATTGTTGGACCTCTTCTGCATTTTTGCATGATGCTGTAGGACGAACTCTGTTTAAGGAGGGGATAACATTAGCGGGAGTTGAGTACCTCCTATTATTTAGGTTAAAAAAAAATAGTAAAACCGAAGTCTTTGACTCGAGCTGAAGATGCATTCAAGAAAGAATATGTAGACACGTTTGCTGACGGGATCGGCTTTCGGGTTTGAGAATTTAACAGGCTTGAGCAGGATTTAATTTCTGCACAAACTTAGAAAGGTCTACTTTATTGTAAAAGCCTCTCGTGTGTGAAAGGTATTTACAAGTCTTCGCTGCTTTTGAAGTTTCCTGGTCCTTCTGTTTTTATTGAACAGTTTTATGTTGGGGTGGGGGTTAGAGGGAATGGGAAGAGATGGAGAGACCAGGCTATTATTCACACTTAATCGCAGTCTTGTGCCAGTGAATCCCTTTACCCTAAAATTTGCCTCACCACTAATTGCTTTGTGAGTGTGTAGAAAAGATACTAAGCCTTCAAAAAAATTTAGCCTTTTCTGTTGGAAATCGTTAGAGTGCATATGCACTAACTTACTTGCTTTCAGGTTACCTGAAGGTAACTTGACAACAGCGAAGCGCGGTATATTCTTACATTTGGAAAATCATCAAAGAAAATTGTATTCCTGGGGGTGAGGGGCTGGCTAGTTCCTTTTTTCAGTCTGTGTGTTGGTTTCTCGTCAGTTCTGTATGTGCCCGTTGTGTAACAAACTACAGTTTATTTGCTCCAGATGTGAAAGCCTTCCAGCAGTCTTAAGACTGGATAGGAAAGTTTTACCAGGAACTCTTACTTACCTTTTCTTTTACTATTGAGTTATTCTTGGGAGGCCCCCTGGTGCCTGTAGTCCGTGTTCACTGCTTAAGTCTTGGTGGACTTTTAACAGATGTGGACATCTTGCTGGGTCTACGAGATACTTGCTTTGGAAAAAATTTTGTTTTGTGATTGTGCATTGTTCTAAGAGGGAAGTATAGCTACTTAAACATTTTAATGTCTTGATAACTTTTGGGGGAATCTGGACCCCGCTTTCTTACACATTTTAAACTTGAGTTTGTAAATTTAAGTATTTTAAAAATCTGATGTTTGTATTTCAACTTCTTCACTTCTATTTTTCGTGTACTTACATACTTGTATACTTTGTAGGCATAAAACAGTAGATTTTGTGTTTTAAAATGTTTGATCTGGGACCTTTTAAATCAGATGCACTTTTTTAGGATACTTAAGAAACTTCACTAGTGGATTGTTCGAGTTTATTGGAAAAAAGATACGGAGGGAAAAATAGGCTGAGGGATTCCGTTAGTTTTGTGAATTCAGATTTAATATTTGGTGCTGGCTTTGAACAACCTCTCCCTCCCCCCGCCTGTGTGTGTGTGTGTGTGTGTGTGTGTGTGTGTGTGTGTGAGAGAGAGAGAGAGAGAGAGAGAGAGAAATAGTCTAGACATTTTCCCCTTTTAATATTGATCTCCTTTATGCCAATCACCAGGAATCCAAAGATAAAACACAATCTCTTCACCCAGGGAGCTTCCAGGCTAAAGTGATTTCTGGGCTTTTGCGACCTCTGTCTATATTCAACACACTACCATCAGTAAGAGTTTCATTACTTGCTTCTCAATCCTGGGAAGTATATTTAGTTTGACAGTCCCTCCTTGGAATTCTTAAATTCTGCAGGCTCCTTCTCTTTTCCTCTTCCAAAATCTATACCTGTTCAAAGACATCCAGAACAGACGTATTTTTTTTTTGTCTGCCTTTGTTTTCAGTGATGTTACTTGCTCATTAAAGTTCATTTAGATTCAAGTGATGGTGTTTTGTAAAGCTGCCTAGCAAAATAGCTGCAGTAGGTGTTTTTGTTTTTTTTTTTAGTATTAAATGAACATATAAGTGGGACGCCTGGGTGGCTCAGTCACTTGGGCGTCCAACTTTGGCTCAGGTCATGATCTTGTGGTTGGTGAGTTCGAGCCCCACGTCAGGCTCTGTGCTGACAGCTTGGAGCCTGGAGTCTGTTTAAGATTCTGTGTCTACCTCTCTCTCTGCCCCTCCCCCGCTTGTACTCTGTCTCTCTCTCTCAAAAATAAATAAACATTTTAAAAAAATTAAAAAAAAATAAATGCATATATAAGATAAAACTTAGAATGTCTCCACATGGGAAAAATCAGCAGAACTTCATCTTATTTTAAAACGTTGATTGTTGGGGCGCCTGGGTGGCTTGGTCGGTTGGGCGTCCGACTTCGGCTCAGGTCATGATCTCACGGTCCGTGAGTTCGAGCCCCGCGTCGGGCTCTGTGCTGACCGCTCAGAGCCTGGAGCCTGTTTCAGATTCTGTGTCTCCCTCTCTCTCTGCCCCTCCCCTGTTCATGCTCTGTCTCTCTCTGTCTCAAAAATAAATAAACGTTAAAAAAAAAAAATAAAACGTTTATTGTAATTCCAAGGCATGCTCTTGATTTCTTTTTTATTATATCAAATTGCCAGTGGGCTGTAACACGTTTGGTAACCATATTTTATAAGTTGCTTTTGTGTTTTTTTCTTTTTTGAGTGGGCATATCATTGATGTAATATTTTCAAAGTGCCTTCAGAACAATTTAAAATTTTCTGTTATTTAATGCAAACCATATACTAATTTCTTATTTGAATAGTGCGTATTCCTCCAGTATATTGGGTTAAGTTTTACTTAGAACTAAAAGCCAAGGACGCCTGTGATTCTATCCCCTGTAGTGAACCCTGTTACCACATTCTCGTGGCTTATAATAATGCTCTTGACTGATTGTTTAAATCTAGTTCCTGTGGGTGTCCTGGAAAACCCAGTGAAAGCTTTTTACTTTGATCATTAGTTCCAAAAGGAGTTAGGGTGGCAGTAGGAATATAGCATAATCACCTTGCAAACGTTGTTCAAATTATAAATGTTGAGTTTATTTTGGGAGGAGGTGAAATAGAATGAGTAGTTGGATCTGTTTGGAAAGAGGATAGGGTGAAAAACTGCTTCCCACTAGCTGTTCCCAACCAGACTTTATCCAAGTGTCTAAAAACTGGGCTGTACCGGATGATAATTAACACATGCCTATTATGTAGATCCTATATTTTGTTATGTTTATCATATATATCTGCGTGTATGTATATATCTCTGAATTTGTGGAACTTCTGTGATCATTTCCGTTCTTGTGGGTTATGTATTCTAAAGATTTAGTCAGGCTGAGACAGACTAAGCAAATAGGAAGCTTTGTTTGTGTCCTTTTGAAAGTTAAAAAAATGGAATGGACTTGAAAAATTAAATAGATTAATAAAAGCACATTAAAATCCTCTTTAAATAAAAGTTTTATTGAGATATAATTCACATACTATGTAATTCACTTACTTCAAGTGTATAATTCGATGATTTTTAGTATATTTACAGAGTTGCCCACGCATCACCACAATTTTAGAACATTTTCACCAACACAGCCCTGTTCCCATTAGCCAACACACTCCCTTTTTCCTTTCAGCCCTCCCCCAGCATTAGGCAACGACTAATCTTTGTATCTCTATGGATTTTGCCTGTGCTGGACATTTCATGTAAATGGAAACGTAATATATGGCCTCTTATGATTGGCTTCTTCTAATGTTTAAAAATTCATCTATATTGTGTCATGTCTTAGTATTTCTTCCTTTTGTAGGTGAATAATATTCCATTGTATGAGTAGACCACATTTTATTATTCATTACTTGTTGGGCATTAGAGTTGTTTCCCCTTTTTGGCTGTTGAGAATAATACTGCTGTAAACATTGGTGTACAAATTTTTGTGTGGGCATGTTTTTACTTCTCTTGAGTCTACAGCTAGGAATGGAATTGTTGGGTCATATGGTAAGTCTATATATGTTTGACCTTTTGAGGAACTGCCAGACTGTTTAAAGCCTTTTTTTCTCCGATTTAAATTGTTTAGTTGTGATCCAGAAGTCTAAAGGTTAGGCAGTTTGAAGGAAGTGCTAGTCTGCTTGTTCCTGGCAACCCCAACTTCTGCAGGAAAGTGTTGTTTATATATAGATCCAAGGCCAGGTTTGTTAGAAATGAGCAGGTTGAGGAGTAGGAAAGATCATCTGAGGGATACTTTCGCTCTTCTCTTGCTGCTTCCTAGATGAGAAGCTAGAGGATGCATAAAGGTGGTACATTTTTTAACTGATTCAGAGATTAGGTTTGTTTTCCTGTTAATTCGTTGTTTCAACAAGTGAGGGAAACATTGAAAGTTTAAAGTAGTGCAGGGGCGCCTGGGTGGCGCAGTCGGTTGGGCGTCCGACTTCAGCCAGGTCACGATCTCGCACTCCGTGAGTTCGAGCCCCGCGTCAGGCTCTGGGCTGATGGCTCAGAGCCTGGAGCCTGTTTCCGATTCTGTGTCTCCCTCTCTCTCTGCCC
>NW_026057579.1:17383878-17436594 GCF_023721935.1 Panthera uncia | reverse complement strand
TCTCCCTCTCTCTCTGCCCCTCCCCCGTTCATGCTCTGTCTCTCTCTCTCTGTCCCAAGAAAATAAATAAAAAACGTTGAAAAAAAAAATTTAAATGCAAAGCTGAAGCTTTTCTGGTAAATATCTAAATCCAAGATTAAAATTCATTGGGATTTAGAAATCTATTTACATTTGAGTCTAGAGACAGGATTATATTTTAAGATTTAGGGTTAACAGGAAGATAACAAATTATATCTAGCAGGCTTTTTTCTCTCTTGCTTTCCATATTTACTATTTTAACAGTATTCATTCCAATGGCACGTATTCTCAGTTCTAACAGAGGTAAAATAATATAAGTATATAAGAATGTCAAAATATTTAGAAATAATAATTGAAATCTCATTAAGTATTTCTGAAACAAAAGTTATTCTGGAAGAGTTGGGATATGGGGATGCAAAGAGAAGAAATGGTTTGTAAATGAGGTAGGTTTAGGAGTGATGTGGTGGAGGATGGGAATTCCCAGTTGAGTTTTCTAGGATTTAATTTTTAGTGGATACAAATTTATACCCTCAAGCAGCAATCCCTGCCCTTCTAGCAGCTGTATATAGCCATTCCAAGGCTTATTTTTCCTGGAAAGATAGAGGGTCAGTGAATATAGGAAGGAGAAAGCGATCAGGGACACATCTCTTTCTTGTACACCCTCTATGTCTTCCCAAGATTGAATTGGATTACCTTCGAAGTCTTGGTTACTGGTAGGTGAAATGCAGTTTTTTTACACTCTATTCTCTGAAATACACCATATGACATCTGTTAGATAAAATTGAAAATGCCTTAATGGAAATAGTCTTCATTACATAGTTAGAGGTAAAGGACTAAAAATGCAGAAACTCATTCTGAAGTTTAGCAAGTATAAAAAACCACTAGCCAGTCTTTTCCTAGTGTTGGAGGAATTCAGTCCCTGGTCTAGGTGGGTTCTTGTAATACAGTAGAAAAAGTAGTAGAAGGACAGTGGCAGTTGTCCTTTATCCTGCTTCTGCTCTACTCATGTAGCAGAGTGATTTATGAGGGTGTATATACATAACTTTCCTGAAAATTCCTGGCCTCTCTCTCCCTTCCCAAATTTACCTGCAAGAACAAGTAAGAGTTACTTATGTAATAGTGGAAACATGGCCTTTGGGTCCTGATAATGTGCCCACACTGTGTAATTTGGAGGTGACACAGTTTATTTCACCATAAAAGAATTTTATCCCCAGAATCTTCATCAGAATATCACTAAGTTCCAGTCTAGTCAATTACAGATTCACAGAAGCATTTTCTTGCTTTGAGTATTTGTTTAATAACACCATTTTAACTTTTCCTCTAATTTTACCTCCTCTATTTTTAAGATTTAGAGAAATCAAAAGTTACTTTTCATAATAAAAGGAGTTTAATAAGGACATCTATTATGTAGCTTTCTTTAATATTATAATTCACGGTTATAATGACTTCTATAAATTGGGAAGGAATCTTCATAGGTGTTTGTTCGTAGGTATCTCTGTTGTTTGAATATTTGTCAAATAATTGAACCAAAGTAGTGAGAGAAAATGACCAGCCTTCTGAGGAGATCTAAGTTTACACAGTGATAGAAAGGAATGTGTTTTTTGAACTTAACTGCAGTAGTTATGCTAATCAGATGTTTACTCAGTTGTGTATTTACTCAAGATATATCTGTAAGTATTGTTACAGTGGGAGGCCATGTTTATGCTGGTTTAGGATACAGGTTCTGCATGTATTTTAATTTCAGCTCTGCCTCTGTTCTGCATATTGGGGATGATAGTGTCTATTTCATAACGTATCTGTAAAGACTAAACAGATAAAACCCTTTGATGCATAATGAAAGCTCAGAAAATGTTAGCTGTTGTTACTCTTTCTGTTTGGTATAAACCTGAACTGAGAAATAGGCAATAGAAGACTTTTTATGCTGCTGAGCCCTGAAGCCTTCCTGTAGTAATTATTGAGAAGGCCATTCCTTATGAGGATCTAACATGTATTGTGTCTTCCACATTGTGTTATTGCATGCAACCACTCTTTTCATATATGTGTATGTATGTGTAAAACATTTTGTTCCTATTTCCATCATCCGGAGTTTGTAATCTGGTTTGACATAGTGTTGGTGCTGAAGGGCAGAGACAATTTTAGGCAGAATAAGATGGTGAAAAGTAAGTTAAAGAAATTTGTTGTATGCCTTCTTTTGGCTGGGGACTAGAGCAGTGGATTTCAAACTTTTTGACACTTGGGACCACTTTATATACTCCTAAAAAGAATAGAGGACAAGAGCTTTTATTTATGTGATTTATTAGTACTGTGTTAGAGATTAAAACAGAATTTTAAAATATCTTTTTTAATTCATTTAAAATAATGGTCCATTGCATGCCAGCATAAATAATGTTTTCTAAAACAAGAAATATAGTGATAAGTAAACCTCTTTAATGTCTGGTTTTGTAGAAGTTAATCATATAACATATAGTTGGAAAGTGAAGGAGTATTTTATTAGTCTTTTTAGATAATTGTGGATATTCTTTAATGTTGTGTTTATTCTTTAATGACATTCTTTAATGTTGTACTAATCAACAAGTGGTAATTTCTTAAAGGTTAGTTGTAATGTGGAATCAGAAATATCTGAGTTTTTTTGTTCCTTTACATTAAAATCCATTGATCCGTCTTACACTTAAAAAAAAATTATTTTAACACTTACTCATTTTTAAGAGACAGAGTGCAAGCGGGGGAGAACAGAGAGAGAGAGAGAGAGAGAGAGGGAGACACAGAATCTGCAGCAGTCTCCCGGCTCTGAGCTGTCAGCACAGAGCCCGATGGGGGGCTTGAACTCACGAGCCGTGAGATCATGACCTGAGCCGAAGTCGGACGCTTAACTGACTGAGCCACCCAGACGCCCCTGTCTTACACTTAAATGGTTCTTATACATTCTTTATAACATGCATTGGTCATTTGGAAAATATCAGTTACATCGAGTTATGCAAATGTTCTAATGTTGATACATCTTACACAATATCAAAAAATCATATTTGTTGATATAACAAGGTATCAGAAGAGTCTTTAAGTATGGAAGAAGCTGTCAGATTCGTGGTGCTGGATACAAAGTTTCCAAAATTTTAATTTTCACTTGAAAGGTTGATTTTTATCATTAGCAACAAATGCTGTCAGTTGTTTTCTTTGAAACGACACAGGCTCACTTTGTTCATTTTCAAGAGTATCTGTGAAATCTAAGTGTAAATAGCTATAGTTTGTCAGCTACGCTTTCCAGTAAAAAAGATGTTCTGTGAAAAATGTGGCTAGATCCGCTTGGAGCTAAAACTGTCACTCGAGTGCTTTTCTTGAACACAGCCATTGTGCTTTGGTATGTAGCAGAAATGCCTAATGGATACTTTTCATTTCATTATACAGAATATTAAAAAGATGTATATTCAATGGTGGAGATTTAATAAAATTGATAATTTTTACTACTTGAGGGCATTCTTAAGTGAAACTGGACTTCTTTGTGTTTCACTGTAAATGCATGGTAATGAATACCACCAGTACATTTTGGCACCACTGATTTTGTTTTGTGCTAAGGTGCTAGCAGTTTTGCCCACCATTGGCTTCTGTGTCATGCAGATGTCAACATAGTGAAAAAGGGGATCCCGCTTGGAGAACCATAGAGCTAGGGCACTCTTCCTCTGTTCTGAAACATCTGGCTCTCAGCTATATCTGCTACTTCTTTATTCTTTGCTTATCATTTGTTTACTGGTATATCTGGAATCACTTTTTAATTTATGACTCTTCACAGGACCCTTTGAGAATTCATGAAAGCCATAGGCCTTTTCAGAAAAATATGTATGTTCATATATATACACAGTATTACAGTTTGAGGTATTATACAGAGCTTCTGAAGGCCACATTAATCATTCCTATCAGGCAGACTTAAGATAAGTTGAAATTGTGACAGCTGCCTAATTCTTTCACTTGAAACCAAAATTCCACATTTTAACCACTTGTAAAAATTTTACCGTTTTTACTTTTTGTGGCTTAAAGGGAGACTTACATGCTAAATAGGGAGAAATAGCCACTTCATCCTACCGAAAAAAACCAGGAAATTTAGCAAGTCTGGATTGAAGTTAACTTTGCTATTGATTAATTTGTAACCATGAGTGAATTTTGGGGGGGTGTAGAGTGAATTAAGATATTAAAGGTTATGGAAGATTCCTAAGATTTCATGGGGCAGATATGATAGATAGTAATGGGGTTGGTTCTTTTTTCTTGACATCCTTTCTGTTTTAGAGAAGGCAGTTATTGTGAGAACTTGCCAGAGAAAATAGCAGATGGTTATTGAAAGATAAAATTTAATATACACACAATACACATAAAAACACATATATCACACACCATTTGTATTTTTTTAAGTGTATTTATTTTGAGAGAGAGCACAAGGAGAGGAGGGGCAGAGAGAGAGGGAGAGAGAGAATCCCAAGCAGGCTCCGCACTGTCAGTGCAGAGCCCAACATGGGGCTTGAACCCATGAACCATGAGATCATGATCCGCGCCAAAGTCAAGAGTTGGCTGCTTCACTGACTGAGGCACCCTGGCGCCCAACACCATTTGTGATTTAAAAGACAAACCTGCATTGAAAAGGTTTTTTACATGAATATGAAATTTGAAATATAATGATTAAGTGCAATTTGTGTATCTTCTTTGGACATCAGATAACATTTTGTTTAATTGAGGTTCAGAGTTAGTGTTCTGTGTCATCAAAATTGATTGCAAGTGTTCATCTGTTAATGCTGATCTGTAATGAGATCTGTATTTCATCTTGGAAGGTATCTTTTAACATGGATAGGTATTGCCAAATACTGATATCAGTCCACAAGAATGTGATTTTAGTTAATGTTTTAGTTATCATTTAGTAATGTTTAGTTTTAGTTATCATTTGGAAGGTATTCATAGACTTCTTCTAGTTCTCTCCTAATATTTGCCTTTTATTATGTTATCACAGCACACAAATCAGTTCCAATCAAGGGCAAAGTGGAAGCTCTTCACCTGCACAGTTAAATAGATTTTGCTATAGTGTGCACTAGCACTGACGTCTGAAGAGTTCTGTTGGAACTGTGATTTGAGCTTAGAAAATATATTTAATGCAAATCTGTGAGGAAATGAAGATCTTGTTTTAACTTTGACAGCACTGGGAGTGTATAAAGCAGCTTTGACATTTGCTTGTGAATTCAAGCATCGTTAGTTGTCATAATGACTTACCACAGTATACGTTTCACGTATAAATATTTTTTTTGCCTTACAATTTTAGATTCAATCATTAAGAAACATTATCAGGTTTGCAACAAAATCTAGTTTATTAAACTACCCATAATAGTGATAGTGATTGTTGTCATTCAGAAAAATTTCAGTATTGGCCCTGAGCTCAAAAAAATCACAATAAAACTATCACTACTAGGCCATTGAACTGCTGTGTAGTAGAGCAATTTGAGATATTCAGCTTTTATTTCTGACAAATACTCACGGAACTGACAATAGTTCATGAGTGCTAATGATGTGCACTATTGATTACCGCTGAGCCAACAATACATGGTAAAGTATCTTTCTACTGAGTAATTGCACCATACACTATAAACACCTTAAATGTTCACAAGTTTGTAAAATTGCCCAACTAGGGTTTTTTTGTGCTCCATGTATATTTTTACCACCGTTTTTTTCTTTTGTTTTTCTCAGCTTCTTGAAAATATTTTTGATAGCTAATTCAAGGCTAACTCTTCAGTCACTCAATTGGCTCCTTAAATAAGGCAACAGTTAGGTATTGGTAGTATCTGTGAAGTCGCGAATAGCCAAGGAAAACCACTTGAAATCATTTGTTTTTGTTTTTATTTTTTAAAACATTTATTCATTTTTGAGAGAGACAGCATGAATGGGGGAGGGGCTGAGCGAGAGGGAGACATAGAATCTGAAGCAGGCTCCAGGCTGTGAGCTGTCTGCACAGAGCCCTGATACAGGGCTCAAACTCACAGGCCACTAGATAATGACCTGAGCTGAAGTCGGAAGCTTAACTGACAGAGCCATCCAGATGCCCTCATTTTTTATTGTTTTTTTTTTTTTATTGTTGTTGTTGTTTTAATGTTTATTTATTTATTTTGAGAGAGCGAGAGCACTCGTGCACGAGTGCAAGCTGGGAGGGGCAGAGAGAAGAGAGGGAGAGAGAGAATCTCAGGCGGGCTCCACACTCAGTTCACAGAGCCCAGTGTGGGGCTGTCACTCGCAAACTGAGTGAGATCATGACCTGAGCAGAAGTTGGATACTTAAACAGCTGAGCCACCTAGGTGTTCCTCATTTGTTTTTTTAACTGATGATTGGTTAATACTGCTCCCGTTGTCTTCGATGCTTCAAGAACTGTTTTTACAGAAAGGGTAATAGTCTTAAACAAGAATATTGTTTCAGGACCTATTTCTTTGGCTTTTCCAATCAAACATGATTTCAGGAACTCACCATTAGTACATGGCTTTCCTTGCTTGCTAACACAGTAGCCAGTTGGAAATTTAATTTTGGTTGCAGTCTCATTTTTATTTTTGTGAAGAAATTCTGCTGTGATGAGATTCCATTTAAAATGTTTAAGTTGTCTTTGCTTTTGAGTGAAATAGGAATATTGTGATGATAGTGCTTAGCCTGGTAATGTGAACATATATTGTATTTTTTTTAAGCATAGCTATAATGTTATAAATAAAATGCTTAGCTGTCTAATTCAGTAACAGAATAATCCACACTCCACTGTGCTTTAAAAGTGCAACATTTGCATTCCATTTTTCCTGCGTGAAGAGTATGCACTGTAATAAAAGTAAAAAAATGTTTTTAAATGTTGCAGAACAGCAACAAGCAGGAACTCAAGACACTGTTGAGTTATAACTGCATTTCTGTAATTCGTAGTACCATGAGAAGCAGTGTGAAATGATAGAGTGCCCTGTGTCTCTGTCACAATGAATCTGCTCTGCCATTGTATGGTGAAAGTGCCCATAGATGATACTTAATGGGGGTTGGGGGTGGGAGGAGAAAAGAAAAACATAACAAGTAAGAGTAGTTGTGTTTCCGTAAAACAATTTATTTATGGATGCTGAAAACTTATATAATTTTTATGTGTCTTCAGCCCCCCTGCCCCCTCCCCCCCATCATTTTTTAAAAAGTAAAAACTCACAAAACCAGGCATTGGGCCAAATTTGATTCGTTTTCCCCCTTTTCTGATGTGGACATGCTTGCACAGAAAGGTTCTCTTATCAGGAGTAGAAGACCTTTACCAGTCAGGACTGGTAAAAAAATATGGGGTTAGGGCCCATAGTGTTTAGTCCTTGCAAGGTATTCCTCTAGTTTCTGTATGTAATCATCCAAATTTCTCCTCTGTGACCAATAATCATATTTTGTGTCCTTTTCTGTATGTACTTGAGCAATGAACACAGGAAATTTTTGAGGGTTTTGATCCTTGAGGAAAAGGAAGCAGCAGTGAGCTCACCAATCACTCTGGCTTTTTTCCTGGAGGTATAGAGGAATAGATCCCAAACAAAGAGTGGCAGTCTTCCTGGACTCAAGAGGAGAGATGGAAGTCTGAGGCCATTAAAGCATTGAAACTTAAATCCAAAAGAGGAGAGAACCACATAGATTCTAACCCCAAAATCTGCAGTCAGGTCCCCCTTAAGTCATTGACTTCTAAGGTATACATGTACAAGAGAAGATTCTAAGAAACTCAGAAGAAAACAGTATCTGGAAAGCTAAAGATCTGAGCAGAGATTCCAGTATCACCCTAGTGCCAGAGGGGCAAAAGTTGAAGTTCAGACTGCCAAATTAGGGGGACTGTATTATAGTCTAAATTTTCCATTGATACTCCATCATGACCACTCCCTAAGATTGAGGGCAAAACTGAAGTAGACCAGCCCTCAAGAAAATGTAAGTCATTATTATTCTTACCACTGAAAGGAAACAATGCTGTCTGGAAGATGTCGTCTACAGCTCATACAATTTCCATCCATAATCAGATATTTCATTCAGTGAAATGACCACAGGACATACTAATAGACTTAACTGATCAGAAATCAGAGGAAAAAAGGGAACAAATCCCCAGATTATTCAGATATTAGAGTTATCACTGAGAGACTTTAAAATAACTGATTTAATGTGCTCAGGATAAATAAGAAATGATGGGGAATTTTATCAGAGTCCTGGAAACTTTACAACTAAAAAAGTGCATTCACTAACAATGAGAATTTGAGAGTTGGGCTTACTAGCATGGTAGAAACAGCGGCGTAGTAAAAGCTAGGAAAAAAGTGTTGTGTAGAAATTACGCAGTGCTGAGAAAAAAACAGAGGGGAAATAAAGAAAGCAGGAGACAGTGGAAAGGTTTAACATACATAATGGGAGTCCCAGAAAGAGAGGAGATACAGGATAGAGGAAATACTGACCAAGACTTCTCCAAAGGGAGAAAGATACCAAAAGATTAAAGAAGCTCCATGGATTCCAGGAAGGAAAAATACAAATAAAACTATATTGAAACCCATCGTGGACTTAACTGCTAAAAATGAAGAAAAAGAAAATCTTTATGTTTTAATCTTTTTAATGTTTGTTTATTTTTGAGAGAGAGACAGCACGCGAGTTGGGGAGGGACAGAGAAAGGGGGGAGGGCATGGAATTGAGCTGTCAGCACAGAGCCTGATGTAGGGCTCAAACTCATGAACCATGAGATGATGACCTGAGTTGAAGTTGGCCTCTTAACTGACTTAGCCAACCAGGCACCCCAAAAGAGAAAATCTTAAAAGCTACCAGAGGAAACAAGTCATTACATGACCTTCAAGAGAACATTGATGGTTGATATACCACCTGAAACTACAGATGCCAGAAAACAATAGACTGTCCTTTTAAGGTGCTGAAAGAAAAGGAAGAATGCTAATCTAGAATTCTAAATCCAGTGAGCATATCCTTCAGAAGAGAAGGCAACGGATGCCTTCATGATCTTGCGGTTCCTGAGTTCGAGCCACATGTCGGGCTCAGTGCTGACAGCTTGGAGCCTGGAGCCTGCCTGAGGCTCCAGGCTCCAATTTAGACTATAATACAGTCCCCCTAACTTGTCTCTGTCTGTCTCTGTCTCTTTCTCTCTCTGCCCCTCCCCGACTCACGCTCTTGTCCGTGTCTCTCTTTCTCTCTCTCTCTCTCAAAAATAAACATTAAAAAAAAAATTAAGTGAAACAAAATAAAAACACAAGCTGAGAAAATTTACTGATACAGACTGGTACTGGAATTTTCTAGTAAAGTTCGTATTGAAAGAAAATGATTCCAGATAAAAGCACAGAACTGCAGAAGTAAATGAGCAACAATAAGGATAAATGTGTGTAATTATAAGTTAATGCTTTTTAAAACAATTATGGTTTGTAGGGTTTAAACTATGTGGAAGCAGTATATGACAACTGTAGAACAAAAGGCTAAAAAGTGCATTTGTTATTTCTAGAGTAACTACCAAAAGAAAAAGAATATATAACTAAAAAGATAACAGAGGAGAAAATGGAGTAATAAAAGATAATTGTTCCAAAGAAACGCAAGAAAAGAGGAATAAAGGAATGAGGAACATGTGATACAAACAAAGCAAATGATAGGATTTGTCCATAATTATAGTAAATGTGAAAGGAGTAAACACTCAAGACAAAGTTCAGAAGACCTAACTATACTGTATACAAGGAACATACTTTAAATTTAAGGGCAAAGGTAGAGGAGTAAGCACCAGATTGGGAGAACTGCATCATGCACACGTTAACCAGAAGAAACCTGGTTGGATGTATACATCAGAAATAGTATATAAGGCAGGAAGTATCACTAGAAGTAAAGAAGGGCATTGCATAATGTTAAAAGGATGAATGCCACAGGAAGAGACAATAATCTTAAAATTTTTAGGTATCTAATATTATAGGTCTAAAACACAAAAAGGAAAACTTGGTAGAACCAAAAGGTTAAAATAGACAAAACCACACTATATAGATTAACGTACCTTTCTCAGTAACTAATAGAACAAAGAAAAAATTAAGGATCTAGAAGATTTAAACAACACAGTAAATTTGACCTAAGTGACACACACAACACTTTACTCAACAACTACAGGATATACACACTTTTCAAATATGTATGGAACATTTACTAAAGTATGCAATATGCAGTACCAAAAAGCAATTCTCAGTAAATTTAAAAGAAATGAGATCTCAGGTTCTCTGATTTCAGTAATGATAAACTAGAAATCAATAGCATGTAACTAGAAAATTCTCAAATACTTAGAAATAAGCGTGTACTTTTACATATTTTACTGCTACTGAAGAAATAGCAGTGAAAATTATAAAATGTGTTGACCTGAATAATAATAAAAATACATGTCAAACTTGTGCAATTGCAGCAAGAAGCAATGCTTACAGGGATATGTATAGCTTTAAAAATACATATAATAATATATATTGGTGGGGAGGGGGGAAGGCTGAACGTTAAATTTTTATTTCAGGACAGTAGAAGAATAAGGAAAGATATAATAAAGATGAGAGCCGAAATCAAATAAAAATCAAATGTATGATTTTTTAAAATGAAAATGTTGAAGCTTCTTCTCTGGGAAGACTCCAAATAACAGATGACACTAGTGCTGTGGGAGGGCCTGGGGCCCTGGAATGGGAGGCCATGGCGGCTTCCACAGAGGTTTCAGCAGCAGCATCTGGGGCCAGGGCCATAGCCGGGGTCAGGACAGGAGCTGTGGAGCTCACGGAGGCAAAGCCAAGGACAAGGCTGCCACTAGGCTGGGCCACCTGGTGGTCAACGACATGAAGATCAAGTCTAGAGGACACCTGTCTCCTCCCTGCCCATAAAAAGAATCTGAGATCATTGACTTCTTCCTGGGGTCATCCTTCAAGAATGAGGTTTTGAAGATTATACCTGTGCAAGAAGCAGATTCATGCTGGCCAGTGGACCAGGTTCAAAGCATTTGTTGCCATCAGAGATTACAGTGGGCACATCGGTCTGAGTGTTAAGTGCTCCAAGGAGGTAGCCACTGCCATCCATGGAGCCATCATTCTGGCCAAGTTTCTCGTTGTCCCCAGGCAGTGAGGCTACTGGGGAAACAAGATTGGCAAGCCCATACTGTCCCATGCAAGATGACTGGCTGTTGTGGCTTTGTGCTGGTGCTCCTCATCCCTGCTTCCAGAGGCACTGGCATTGTCTCAGCCCGTACCCAAGAAGCTACTGGTGATGGCTGGTATTGATGATTGCTACACCTTGGCCAGGGGCTGCACTGCCACCCTGGGCAATTTCGCCAAGGCCACTTCTGATGCCATTTCCAAGGTTTAACATTTATCTCATCCCTGACCTTTGGAAAGAGACTGTGTTCACCAAATCTCCTATCAAGAATTCACTGACCATTTCGTAAAGACCCACACCACAGTTTCCATGCAGAGGGCTCAGGCTCCAGCTACGGCCACAATATAGTTTTATACAGGAAAAATAAAGTGAATTAAAATTGTTTAAAAAAGAAATTGTTGGTAAGATTAATAAAATTGATAATCCCCAGAAAGACTGATAATGTAAGAAATAGAAAACAAATTATCAAAAAAGATACAGGAGATGTGACTAGTAATGGAGACTAACGAGATGGAACAAACAAAAGCAATAATGTAATCCTGGCTGGGATTCTGCACTAGAGGAGAAGAATGTGCTATAAAGGACATGATTGAGACAATTATTAAAATTGTAGTATATTCTTCACATTAAAGATTTATATCCGTTAAATTCCCTGGATCTGATCATTTATACTGTGCTATCTTTTTTTTTTTTTTAAGTTTATTTATTTTGAGGGTGGGGAAGGGTAGAGAGAAAGAGAGAGAGAGAATCCCAAGCATGCTCCATGCTGTCAACACAGAACCCAATGCGGAGCTCTGTCTCACAACTACGAAATCGTGACCTGAGGTGAAATGAAGAGTTGAACGCTTAACCAACTAAGCCACCCAGAATACAGTCTGTTCTTAAATGGGTCAGAGAAAAGTTTTGTATATGTATTTTAAAGGAAGTTAAGATTTTATAAATAACTTAGTGCTAATAACTTTTATAATTTAGATGAAAAACTAATCTTGACAATACTGATAAAAAGGAATAGAAAATCTGAATAGTCTTATATATGTTAAAGAAAATGAATTTGTAGTTGGAATACTTCTCAAAAAAATTCCAAGCCCATTTGGTTTTGCTGGTGACTTAAATATTTAAAAAAGAAGAAATTAGGCCAAGTTTGTTGAAAGCAGAAAAAGAGAGAACACTTCCCAACTTGTTCTTTGAAGCCAGCACAACCCTAATACTTAAATCTGACAACTATCAAAGAAAGGCAATTACCGACCAGTATCGCTCATGAATATAGCCACAGAAATCATGAGCAAATTATTAGCAAATTGAATAAGAAAGATAAATGTCATAATGTGGTGGGGTTTATTCTAGGAATCCAAGGAACACTCAATCGATATAAATCATATTAACAGAATAAGGTGGAGGGGGATTATTATCTCAATGGATGAGATACAGTATTTGATAAATTTTAACATCCTTCATGATAAAAATCCTTAGCAAACTGAGTATGTACAAAACTATAGCTATCATAATGGTGAGAAATATTGAATGCTTTTTTTTCTCTTAGTTCAGGAACAGGACAAGGAAAACCTTTAGCACACTTTTCTTCAGCATTGTCTTGGAGGTCCTAGTCAATTCAATGAAGAAGAAAAATAAAAGATACAAAGACTGGGAAAAAAGTAGTAAAAGTCTTCACAGATGATATGGTTGTATACTTGGTAAATCCGAAGGGATCTTCAAACTGTTAGACTAGGAAACAAAGTCACTATTCATAAATCAATTACACTTAACATCAAATAATTAGAAAATGAAATAAGAAAACACATTTACAAAGCAGCACCCCTTCTATTCAATTTAATGAAAATGTGCAGGACTGCCCCTTAAACACTACAAAACATTGGTGAGAGAAACACATGACAACTGAAATAAAAGAGATACCATGTTTATGGAAGACTCAAAATTACTAAGGTAAATTCTCCCTGGATATATTAATTCCCAGTTAAAACTCCCACAAGCTGAGGGTGAGGAGAAATAGACAAGCCAATTTTAAAACATATTTGAAAATGCAAAAGGACCTAGATTAGCAAAGGCAATCTTAACAAAGTTGGAATGCTTATATTATGAGATAACTTTATAAAAAAACAACAGTAGGGGCGTCTGGGTGACTCAGTCCGTTAAACATCCAAGTCTTGATATGGGTTCAGGTCAACTCAGGTGATCTCCTGGTGGTGAAGTTGAGCCCCCCCCCCCCCCCACCACCATGCTGAGCGTGGAGCCTGCTTGGGATTCTCTCTCCACCCTCTCCCAGTTGTTCACATGCACACACATGGTGCGCGCACGCTCTGTCCCTGTCTCTCAAAATAAAGTTTCTTTTAAAAAGCTACAGTAATTAAGACAGTGTAGTACTGCTGTAAAAATAAACAGATTAATGGACTATATGGAGTGTCCAGAAATGGATCCACTCATGTATGGTCAACCTGATTTTTCTACACATCTCCCCCTGCAGTTCTGTGGAGAAAGGATGGTCTTTAAAATAAACAGTGCTAAATCAATGGATTATTGAATGAGATAGGCTAAAATAGTAAAGCGTCTAGAAGGAAACATAAGGAAATATGTTTAGAGGAGATAAACATTGCTGAACACAGTAACATGGATAGATTTCACAGAAGAATGAGCAGAAGAGTATGTATACTGTATATTTCTATTTATCCAGAATTCAATAACGAGTCAGATTAATCATACTGAAAGAAATAAAAATAGTAACCTTCGGCATTATTATTGAATGGTTAAGGGCAAAAGGGAGCCTTCAGGGTTGCTGGAAGTATTCTGTATCTTGATGTGAATGTGATTACTTAGGTGTATGTATACATAGTTAAAATTTGGGGCACCTGGGTGGCTCAGTCGGTTAAGCCTCACACTTCGGCTCAGGTCATGATCTCACAGCTGGTGAGTTCAAGCCCTGCATCCGGTCTCTGTGCTGACACCTCAGAGCCTAGAGTCTGCTTTGGATTCTGTGACTCCCTCTCTCTGCCCCTCCCCCCCACCTCAATAAGAAATAAACATTAAAATTTTTAAATTTATTGAGTAAATGCCCATAATGTTACTGTGCTTTACTGTATATATGTGTGATACCTCAAAATATTTTCTAAACAGCAGCAGCATGGTAGATATTTCCTATAATGCCGTATTTACCTGGTTTACAATTATTGGCTGCTAAATTTTTTTCTGGGAAACTTTTGACTAAGAATTTTTTGTGGTAGTAGAGGGGGGAGTGTGTTGAGTTAGAAGACTGGTCCTAAATTCTTCTCTGCTGCTTTTTACTCATTCTAGTTTTATAAACCTGGGCTCCCTGATTTTCAAGTTTTTAAATTTTTCTGTTGTTGTATAGTGTGGATAATAGCTTCCCTTTCTAATTCTTGGGACATCAAAAGGATTAAATGAGATGATTGATGTGAAATTGCTTTGCACCTAATGAATTATAAATTGTGCAGATTTTTAGTATCTTCATAATCTAGCTAGGTGCTTGTATCTAAGCTCATATACCCAAATTCTGGAACCCCTCATGGATATTGTGGCAGTGAACTAGTTCCTCTTTGTTAATAGGCTGCCTTGATTTACTCCCTGTTTTCAGATGACTGAGAAATTTGAAATGCTCTTGGATATTTGGGTGTACATACTGGCAGGAGTACATGAGGGAGCAGGACTTTTGAATTGACAAGACAGCTGGAATTGCCCTGAGCCATCTATCATCTTTTTCCAAATATTTGGATAACTTATTCCTAAGATTTGGTCATTTGTCAAATGCTTAACCTTTAGAAGAACGTTTAGTTTCTCTAACTGCATTTCATCAACTCTTAGAAGTGACTTGATTATGCAATGCTCCATTGTTTTATATGCCACTAAGAGGCAAAAAGCAACTGCCAATTAAAATTGTAAGAAATTATTGATTGCAAAGTATTTCTGAACTTAAAAATTAATTGGGGAAAACCATGCACCTTAAAAATCAACGAAATTTCATGTGTGTTTTTGTTTTGGTAAATTTTTAGTTTTATGGATTAGCATGACTTCTAAATTGAAGCGTTTTTAGCTCTGTAAAAATATTAGTCAAAGTACACCGTAGTGTAACCTAAATTACTTGGGAGGTCGAAATTAAACACATAATTTACAGAGAAAATAAAACAAATATGAGATAAAATATTCACCACTGTAATTTAGACGCTTTAAATTGACATGTCAGAGTGACACACACTAGTTTTAATGATTGTCATCAAGTTACAACCAAGTGTTGGTAACTTAAATTGTTTTATTACTACAGAATCATAACAAAAATTGTAGGAACTTTTCTAAGAGCCAACTTTTGTTTGTGTTGTCCATTGCTGTTATCTTTAAATAATTATTTTTAGGTGAGTATTTGTCATCTGAAAGCAACAAGAGATCTTTAATCCTTCAAGAAAAATAACTTTTTCCCTTCAAGAAAGTAGACAGGTACTTGATGCACTGATGGTAAAACTGTATTTTGCAAATATCATTTCCCATACAGTTAAGACTTAATGCCAAGATTAAGAATTTTACAGAGAATTGCATCTAAGCTAGTATTGTAGATACTTACTGGAAAGTACAAGTAAGATGCCCTTTTCGGTCTTAGAAAAATCCACATATCCATGGGAAGTAGGTAATTGATGATTATGAGCTAGTACTAATGTAGAAGCTATGATAAAGTTCCTATAATAAAAGCAGTTCTGATGATGTTTTGAATTTCAGGGGTGATCTTATTAACAGTCATATTTACTAAAGCACATTTCAACAGAGTCTGTCTTTTCTGTTACTTAGATATTACTATATTAATGTTACATATACATGGATTGACTTTTGCATGTGGGGGCCTTTTTTTTTTTTTTTTTTTTAACCTCTGAACCTGACAAAAGAAACATAGTCTTTAACAAGAAATGTGTGGACTTAATTGTAAATGGGAAATAGTAGGGATATGTAGAGATACAGTCTGCTTTCTTTTTTTAAATACCTTCTCAGCCTTTGCTCTGTTGATGGGAATGCAAACTGGTGCAGCCACTCTGGAAAACAGTGTGGAGATTCCTCAAAAAATTAAAAATAGAACTTCCCTACAACCCAGCAATAACACTAGTAGCAATGTATCCGAAGGCCAGAGGAGTGCTGATTCATAAGGGCACTTGTACCCCAATTTTTATAGCCGCTCTTTCAACAGTAGACAAATCATGGAAAGAGCCCAAATGTACATCAACTGATGAATGGATAAAGAAGATGTGGTTTGTATATACAGAATGAATACTTGGCAAAAAAAAAAAAAAAAAAAAAAAAAAAAATGAAATCCTGCCATTTGCAACAACGTGGATGGAATTAGAGGGTATTCTGCTAAGTGAAATAAGTCAGTCAGAGAAAGACACATACGATGTTTTCACTCATAGGTAGAATTTGAGAAACTTAATAGAAGACCATAGGGGAAGGGAGGGGGAAAATTAGTTTTAAGCAGAGAGGGAGGCAAACCCATAAGAGACTCTTAAATACAGAGAACAAACTGAGGGTTGATAGGGGAGGGGGCAGGAGAGAGGAGAAAATGGGTGACAGGCATTGAGGAGGGCACTTGTTGGGATGAGCACTGGGTGCTGTATGTAAGTGATGAATCACAGGAATCTACCCCCCGAAACCAAGAGTATACTATATACGCTGTATGTTAGCTAACTTGACAATAAATAATATTTTTTAAAAAATAAAAAATAAATGTTTTTTCACTTAAGATTAAATGGGAGCAAGCAGTATATTTAGAGAGAAAGAGCCAATGGAGAAGGTAATGAGAGGAAATGATTTCAAGTTCAGTTCAATAGGGCAAATAAGAACTCCTCATGTACCGTTCCTCCCTACTCTGTTCCAGAAGTTACTTATTAGTTGATAGATTTTATTGTTCATTCATAGGAAAAATGCTTTCCTCCATCTAAATAGCTTTTAGAGTTTTTCATATAGTGCCCTTGTGTGACATAATAACACATTAAAATTTAATAGCTATCTGGAACCTTTTAAATTTTGTTTTGATTAGAAGTTGGAGGGTGGGGATTGTTAAAATTCTTAAGACTGTTCATAATTTTCCAAGGACGTGTGTGAAACTAAATCACCTGCTGACAGCCACTTTTTGTTTCATTTCCCTTTCTTCATAGCCACTGGTTCTTAATGATGCTATTTTGGCCTTTTCCTAAATGCAAGACTTTACTGAGAGAGTAGGCTATCCTCAAAGGTGCTGTTCCTAAAATCGTTTAGGTCTCTTGGGCTGCAAGGTTGGCCACTGGAAAGCACAAGGGACTGCATTTCTGTGGCAGCAGCCTTGAGGAGCATCATTAGAAACCAGCAACAATAAAGATAGAAAGGCAAAGATCACTAGAATAACCTTACTGTTAGCCATAGAACACTACAGGGTATCTGGTAGTTTGCTGTCTGTGTGACTTTCTGGACCTTCAAAATATGGGCATGACTTTTTTTTTTTTTTAAAGATTATTTATTTTATAGAGACATTTTTAAAAACTGACCATTTTATTCATTGTCTAACAGTACGAGGATGTCGTCCAGGAAAGATTGTGCAGATGACTGAAGCAGAAGTTCGAGGCTTATGTATTAAGTCTCGGGAGATCTTTCTCAGCCAGCCTATTCTTTTGGAATTGGAAGCACCGCTGAAAATTTGTGGTATGTAATCGGGTAAAGTTGGAAACAGTCTATTTTGAATACCAGTTTTCCTCCCCTAATTAAATTGAAGGTGATCTAGAGAAAACATTTAAAAATTTTTGTATAAGAGAGATGGATAGGTTTGATAACATAAAATATAAAAATTAAAACTTTCATAAAATAGTAAGTTACAGACAATATTTTTAATATACATCAGATAACAAGATTGCTATTCACAGTTTTTAGTTCTTAGAAACAAGACAGACAATACAATAGAAAGATCTTTTTTTTAAGGCAGATTTTAGAAGAAATTCAAAGGGTCAATAAATGTAAGATCCTCAGCCTCACTAGTAATCAGTGAAATGCAATTTAAAAACAAATCCTAAACTCTAGACATGTCGGAAAAAAAGTCAAAAACTGATAATCCACTGTTGTCAGGGATGTAGAGAAATGGGCATTTTGGTGTACCAGTTACAAACAAACTAAAGTTTGGGTGGCAATATGGCAATATCCATGGTGGCTTCTGGCCAAAAACAAAAATTTACAACCTTAGGTTGAGTGATCACATTGTTTTAGCCAGAAAAATTGTTGTACAAAAAGCGTTTTTTATAGTTCATGTAACAGTGGGAAGTGGTATAATTATCATTGGCTTTTGGTTTGATAACTGGTAGTGGCTGTTTGTGTGTATGACATAGCTTTACATGGACTTTGATGATGGACTTAATCATCATCTTTTGCTCAGTCAAGGACTATTTTTATATGTAAAAATTTTCACTGTCCTGCATGTTTCTTAGTGGTCCACATTCATACCTTGTAATCTGCAGATGCTTAGTGTGTTCTTTACTTTTTCTCCTCTTTCTTGTGTTTATTAAGTCGTGTGCTTGGTGCTTCTTGGTACAGTATCTAGCAAGTAAAAGATATTAGCTAAGTAAATGTTTGTTGAATAAATTAATTTGCTTAGAATATCACCTTTAAGTAAGAGGTAATATGATATTTTGTGGAGTAGAGCCTGGCTGGCTCAGTTGGTAGAGCATGCAACTCTTAATCTCAGAGTTGTGAGTTCGAGTCCCAAGTTGGGTGTAGAGAGGACTTAAAAATAAAATCTGAAAAAGAAGAATTTTGTGGAAATGATCAGTCTCTTCTATGAATTTAAATGAAGCAAATGTAGTTACTTGTAACATTTTAAAATGATTCCAATTCTCTGCAAGATACTCTTTAAAATGCTTTGATACAGAAATAATTGGAGGGTAATAGAAATTAGTTATACTAAATATTTCTAAATTCTGGCTGTCTCACTCTTGGGTATAACAAAGTAATGTTAAACTACCAGATAATAAGAGCAACTGTAGTAGTTATCTGTTATATAACAGATTACTCCAAAACTTTATGGCTTAAAACAGCATGAATTTATCACCGCACTGTTTCTATGAGTCAGGAATCCAGGCACAGCTTAGCTGGATCCTCTGGTTTTGGGTCTCTCACAAGGTTGTGATCTAGGTGTGATCTGGGACTACATTCATCTCAAGGCTCAATGATGAAAGGATTCAGTTCCTTAAGGGCCGATGGACTGAGAGCTCAGTTCCTAATAAGTGTTTGGCCAGAGGCCTCCTTCAGTTCTTTGCCATGTGTGCTTCTCCATAAGGCAGCTGGCTTCAGCATCAAGAATGAGAGATGGCAAGAGAGTACAAGCAGATTGGAACTCGTGATCTTTTGTAACCTAATTTCAGAAGTGACAGCCCATCCCACTTTTTCTGTCTCCTGTTTGTTAGAAGCGAGTCACCAGCTCCAGCCCACATTCAAGGGGAGAGGATTACATACGGGTGTAAACATTGGGAATCATTTGAAGCTGCTTCCCACAGTAACCAAATGCTCTAAAATTGTCTTTTTCTATTTTCAGGAGATATTCATGGACAGTATACAGATTTACTGCGATTATTTGAATATGGAGGTTTCCCACCAGAAGCCAACTATCTTTTCTTAGGAGATTATGTGGATAGAGGAAAGCAGTCTTTGGAAACCATTTGTTTGCTATTGGCTTATAAAATAAAATATCCAGAGAACTTCTTTCTCTTAAGAGGAAACCATGAGTGTGCTAGCATCAATCGCATTTATGGATTCTATGATGAATGTAAGTAAAAATAAAAATTTATCTTTTATTAATGGGAAAATTCCCTAATATTCCCTAATATAATTTTCCAGTTCAAAAGATTTCTTTTGATTCATTTTTTTTTAATATAATTTATCAGGCATAGGACCAAGAATAATCTTTCATGGAAGAAAAGCCTGAAACCAGGAAACATATTACCAATTAAACTAGTTCTTTGGGATCTCTTAAGATCATGGTATTTCAGGTTGACTGCACCTTACTCAGCTGAAAGGGCCTCTTGTAATTAATCAGTTCATTTGGCAAAATATCCACGTGAAACAGAGGTCACTATAGATAATAGACTCTGTTTTTCTAGTATCTATTAAGATTTTAGCTCTCAGCATTCTTGGGATAAGATGGAAATTTTCATTGGCCCTGTGTCACAAGAAATATTCACAAGTTGTAGGGCTCCTGGGTGGCTCAGTTGGTTAAGCTGCCAACTCAGTGTCTGCTCAGGTCATGATCTCACCTTTCGGGAATTTGAGCCCCACATCCATGCTGTTAGTGCAGAACCCACTTGGGATTCTGTCCCTCCCCGGCACACGTGCAGTGCTCTCTTTCTCCCTCTCTCTCTTCCTCAAAATAAATAAACTTTGAGATAAAGAAGGAAAAATATTGAGAAGTTCTATGGAATTTTTTCAAAGTTTAAGTTTATTATTGGAATTTTAATTTGTGCCTATAAAACAAGAGAGATGAGGATAGCAACTACTCAGGTATATTTTACTGTACTCTTTTTCTTCGGTAAGAAATCACTGATTTCCTGTTTTGTAGTAATGTTTCCAAGTGTAATTACTAAATTACTACATTTGAATTGGTCTTTTGCTTTTGTTAGAGTATGGAAAAGAACACATGTTTGGTTAATTACAATTCAGAACCAAATATAACGATTTTCAAATTGAATTTATTGTTTTTTGGTGGTGAATTCTCCATTGGAATCTATTTTTGTTTTTTTCCTTCCTTAAATATGGTAGACTCCTATTCAAACTCCTATCTTCTTGGTTTGTATAATTTGACAAGAGGAAGTGTGTATACCAGGCACTACTCTACACACTAGGAATGCAGCAGCGCACAAGACAGATCATCTCTAGTCTCGTGGAGCTGCATTCTACTAGGAATGATTCTACATCTGATTTTACGTGGCATTTTTACTTCTAAGGTGTAATGTATGGTTTCAACTGTTCAAATCAGACCAGTAGACAGGAAGCAGATTGTAGTGCATCTAACTATAACCACTTTTCTAAAGCTATATGAGGAATAGAGGTGTGTTTTTAAAGAATAAAATATGGGCTTGAGTATCCTCAAGGTTTATAGAAATGACATCAGTTGAGCTAATGTACATGAGAGCAGCTTGTAAAAACTGTTTTGAGTTATACTTTTTCACAGAGAGGCAGGTTATGGCATAAAAGCATAGGAAATTAGTGCTGTGTCTTTCATCGCTCCCCAGCGTTAGTTGTTGCAACTTCTTGCCAAATTCAGGAAGATCAAGTAACTCTAAAAAGGTGAACATACACTTGAGATTTCTCTTGTCGTAGCTCTTTATGCTAGACTATAGGAAAATTATAGCCTTTGTGTCTCTATTTATACTTTATATAGTGCCAAGTTGTAATTCACTCAAAAGTGAATACCATGGAAGCATTTGGAAATTGTCCTTTCTTGGCAGTAAATTTATGCTGTGTTACTCAATGCATTAGAGTTAAAATGGACAATCTCCAGAGATACCCCTTTCACTTTTGCTTACTTATTTGGCTAGGTATTCAACTAATGTACACATTGAATGGAACAGATAAACTAGTAGTCTCTTAGACTATTTCAAAGTGACTATATTATAGTGATCTTAAGAGACAAAAGGATTTGATATATGTGTTCCGTAAAATACCTAGCACAATCTTTCAAGTTTTTTTAACTTTATGGAAGGTGTTGAATGTTCATTAAATTTATTACCTTTTTAAAAATATACAAGAAGCACTCATTACAGAAAAAACAAAGTGCAGTATAAAGAATAAAGTTGAAATTATAATCCTGTGGCTATGAGATAACAAATGAAAACAGTTTTAGATTTATTTCTTCTATTTGCTTGTTCTTTTTATAGGCAAACGAAGGTTTAATATTAAATTGTGGAAGACCTTCACCGATTGTTTTAACTGTCTGCCTATAGCTGCCATTGTGGATGAGAAGATCTTCTGTTGTCATGGAGGTAGACTAGTAAATTTGCTTTATGGGTTTTTCTCACTGTCATTCCATTGTTTGGAAAAGACCTACAGTAACTAGGATGCACACTGTGGAAAAATATAGCTGTGCTTGTGTAAAAGGTCAAATTATTGAAACTGTTCTGAACATGGCTAAAATCTCTTTTAATAACTAGAAATTTATGAAGCTTTATACAAAATGAATGTTTAGTTGAGTACTTATCTTTAAAGAATTTCACATGTGAGGAGGATAACCAGAGTTTTATTTGAAATAACGTATTCCCTTTGCTTCAGTTTTGATAGAAAGATACCACTACTGTCAGTCAAAATGAGAAGATCATGATTACTTTCCTGCCAATATTAAATACCTTTCATTAGAATCCAAATGAAATTGGGTTTATTAGTCCCACATATCAAGAGTTCTAGGCTGTATGTAATATGTCCATTTTCATCCTAAAGATAATTTTTGATAGAATAAGTTATTCTGTATAACTTTTAAAGTAAGCAGGAATAGGTGCCATGAAAATATATAGATTGTATATTATCTGGCTGTCTTAAGAAATTAAAAACCTATTGATAAAATACATGTTTCCAAAAAGTTAAGATAAAGTATATTTCAAAACAGATACTGACTAATGAAAAGGATTTAATTATGTCAAAGCACTTGTAGAAGCAATAGTTTTTATGCAGTCTGGAAAGGGAGAGAATTGTTGGACACATGTTTATGGAAGCCTGAGTTAGAAGGATGGAGTAGACTTTGAAGAGGTGTAAAGAATTTGAGATGGTCTTTTTTATTTGTCTAGTTAAAGGAATGTGTGAGCACTAGCCTAACTAGAATGTCAAGCACATAGGGAATAATGAGTATCAGATTATAGAGATTTGAATACTGAGCAAAGTAGTTTGTTGAATGGTTTAATAACCATATTGGGTTTTTGTACATGGAAATAATATAGTAAAAATACTGTAAGAAAATTAGTGTTTTATATAGTTATATAAATATTATTTATAATTATTATTTATTAATATGCAGGAAGAATTAAAGTGAAAAATGCTGAAAAGATAGATGTACTTGTCTAGGCCTGAGGTAAAAAGCGATTTATTCTTGGAGCACCTGGGTGGCTCAGTCAGTTAAGCATCCTGATTCTTGATTTCGGCTCAGGTAATGATCTCATGGTCTGTGAGTTTGAGCCCTGCATCAGGCTCCATGACGACAGTGTGAAGCTTGCTTGGAATTCTCTCTCTCTCTGTCCCTCCCCAACATGTGGGAACACATGGGCTCCCTCTCTCTCTCTCAAAATAAATAAACATTAAAAACATGATTTATTCTCTGATAGAACATGTTACTATATTAATTGAAGTATTTTATAGTAGATCCTAAACATTTAGGAAATTGTAGTTCTTGCACATTAATATACTTAAAAGTAGAAATTAAGAAGTTATGTGTTGGTACTTGGATTATCCATAAAAGAGAAATAATAGTTTATGTACTGAAGATTGTGAAGTGTTTTCATGTGCTTTTTCTTATCCTTGTGATCAACAATTACACTTTACGAAGATAATGAGCATGTTGCAGAGAGATGTAGGAAGGTCTTACAGGACAGTGAGGCACTTAAACTTGGAAGTAAACATCTTTAAGATTAGGTGGTGAGAAGTGACAAAAGTGGTCGGAAGGATTGGAATTGGGTATATTCCTGGAGAAAGGCAGAAAATGGTTGGAAAGAAAGAAGAATGGTAAGATTTCTAACTCTGTATATTGAAGATAACATTAGAAGGAACACATTACATATTTTTAATTTCAGATAGTGACTCTACTTTGATTAAATGTTGCTTTATTTAAGTGAAAATTGTTTACATGTCATTACTCTGACCATCTTTTATTTATAGGACTGTCACCAGACCTGCAGTCTATGGAGCAGATTCGGAGAATTATGAGACCCACTGATGTCCCTGATACAGGTTGAGTATATAGAGAAGTTTAATTGTTTTATGTAAAATATTGACATATTTGAACTTAACTATATATTTAGTTGAAGATTGGTTTATGTAATAAATAATAGAGCTTTTTCAATAGTAAGCTAACTACAGATTACTTGCAGTAATATATTTTATTTCCCACTACTTTTACTTCCCAAGGTGCAATACTTTTAAGTTTCATATTTAACTGTAGTATGGTTCTTTCAAACTTATTTATCACAGAAGATCTTGTTAACTGATTCCCTTTATCTTCCTGTCATTCTAAATTCCTTCATTCATATCAACATTGATTATGTCCTTCAAGGACTTGTTAAAAAGTAGTCAAACAGAGGTGTCTAGCTGGTTCAGTTGTTAGGGCATGCGACTCTTGATGTTAGAGTCATGAGTTCAAGTCCAATGTTAGGAGTGGAGCCTAGTTAAAAAATAAATAAATAAATTGGCCTCGGGGGGCATGCCTGAATAGCTCACTCGTTGAGTGTCTGACTTCTGCTTAGGTCATGATCTCACGGTTCGTGAGTTCAAGCTCCACATCATGCACCCTGCTGTCAGCGCAGAGCCCATTTCAGATCCTCTGTCTCCCTCTCTCTCTGCTCCTCCCCCAGTCTTGTTCCCTCTCTCAAGAATGAATAAACATTTATTTTTGTTAAAAAAATAAAGTTTTTTTAAGGATTTTTAAAAAATTAATCAAAAGTTTTAAAAAATTTTTTAATGTTTATTTATTTTTTGAAAGAAACAACACAAGCTGGGGAGGGGCAGAGAGAGAGGGAGACACAGAATCCAATGTAGGCTCCAGGTTCAGGGCTGTCAGCACAGAGCTTGACGTGGAGCTCGAAGTCACAAACTGTGAGATCCTGATCTGAGCCAAAGTCAGAAGCTTAAACTGACTGAGCCACCCAGGTGCCCCAAAAGTTTTTTAATTTTTTTTTTTTTTTAAACGTTTATTTATTTTTGAGACAGAGAGAGACAGAGTGTAAACAGGGGAGGGGCAGAGAGAGAGGGAGACACAGAATCTGAAACAGGCTCCAGGCTCTGGGCTGTCAGCACAGAGTCTGACACGGGGCTGGAACTCACAGACCGTGAGATCATGACCTGAGCCGAAGTCGGACGCTTAACCGACTGAGCCACCCAAGCGCCCCAAAAGTTTTTTAAGTAAAATAGTTTTTCTTGGGGTGCCTAGCTGGCTCAGTCCATGGAGTATGTGACGCTTGATCTTGGGTTGTGAGTTTGAACCCCACTTTGGGCGTAGAGATTGCTTAAATAAAATCTTTAAAAAATAATAATTTTTCTTAGCTGAGGATACAGTTGCCTTTTTAAAATTACCATTTAGTTTTCTGGTATTTTTTTTGCATCTTCTATATTTCACATTTGTAGAGCTCAGAAAGCTGTAGAGATACATGGTGAGTTTGTGAAAAATTTGTGAAAGAATAATGAAAGTTAACTGCTCAGATGTTCAGAATAACTCTTAGGTAAGTGAAGCAAGTCAAAACAAAAGCAAATTAAGTTCCACTTGAGGATACATTGCTCTGTTGATTAACAAATGAGCCTCGTGTAATTTTATAAATAAATTCTGGACACAGTGGCCTAACTTTTCTGTTGGCTTTTAGTGGTAATTATTCATAGTTGAGTGCCAGTGTATGTACTAAGATGTGTACTAATCATGGCATTTATATTCTTAAAATGCTATGATGGGGCACCTGGGTGCCTCACTCGGTTAAGTGTCCGACTTCAGCTCGGGTCATGATCTTGCAGTTTGTGACTTTGAGCTCCATGTCGGGCTCTGTGCTGACAGCTCAGAGCCTGGAACCTGCCTCAGATTCTGTGTCTCCCCCTGTCTCTGCCACTCTCCCCACTCACACCCTGTCTCTCTCCCTCCCTCTCACTCAAAAATAAATAAACATTAAAAAAATTTTTTTAACAAAAAAATAAAATGCTGTGATAACCTGTGAATTGAATGCAGTAAAATTCTCCTTTTCTGTTCACCGTTTGCTTAAAACATCAATACCTTTGTTGGTGGCATTTTCTGACACAGTGTTTATGGTTTTTCCACATCACAACCCATTCTCCAACACTTACGTGTCTAACATTTAATTACACTAATTCCTGAAGTTAGCCATGACTCCACAGCTTAAGGGCTTCATTTCACAAGACTGCCCCCACACTACTGCCCAACCACAATTCTGGGATTCCCACAACCACTTCCTCAGATGCTTTACTTGTATTTATCAGTTTATCATAAAGGGATACAACTCAGGAACTAGGAGATATCAGTTGGGGAACAACTTCCACACCCTTTGTCATCAGTGTGTTCAACAACTGTAAGCTTCCCAAGTCCAGTTGTTCAAGAGTTTTTATAGAGCTCAGTTTCCAGCCCACCTCTCCAGAGAGAGGGGACAGCTGAAAGTTCCAGTCGTCTAATCATATGTTTAGTCTTGCTGTTGACTTGCCTCATTGTGAAGTGCTTTAGGGGATCTGGATCACTTCATTAGCATACACTCAGGTGTGATGGAAAGGGGCTCCTTATGAATAATAAAAGATACTCCTGTCTGGTCGTCTGGGTGGCTCTGTTGGTTAAGCATCCGACTTTGGCTCAGGTCACGATCTCATGGCTTGTGAGTTCAAGTCCTGCTTCAGGCTGTGCGCTGACAACTCAGAGCCTACTTCACATTCTGTCTCCCTCTCTCTGCCTCTTCTCCACGCATGCATGCCTGTGGTCTCTCTCTCTCTCAAAAATAACTAAACATTAAAAAATAAAAAGATACCTCTGTCACTCAGGAAATTCCAAAGGTTTTAGGAGCTGTATGCCAGGAATAGGAACAAAAACTAAATGTATTTTTATGATATCACACTGTCTTACCATTAAAAGCATTAACATAAGCAAAACTGTCCTTTCTCTCGGTTTCTACCAGACTTTTTTTTTTTTAATGAATTTATGTTACTGGATTCGTTGTCCCATCATTTGTGTAATCAGACCCACCCTTTGTATGTTGTATTCATCAGTTCTCAACAACTTGAATAGGATTGCCTAGAGTGCCACAGGGGTCTAGAAAATCTTGATATATTAAGTCTGTCATGTAAATCAAAAAAGATGTTTTAGCTTACTGATGAGAGGATTGTTTATTGGTAATTTTTTTCTTCTCAAATTTTTATTTAAATTCCAGTTACAGTACAGTATTGGTTTCAGAATTAGAATTCAGTGATTCATCACTTACATACAGCATCCAGTGCTCATCACAGCAAGTGCCCTCCTTAATACCCATCACCCATCTAGCCCATCACCTATCCACTTGTCTCTGAATTCCACATATGAGTGGAATCATATGGTATTTGTCTTTCTCTGACTTACTTCACTTAGCATGTATACTCAAACTCAATCCATGTCATTGCAAATGGCAAGGTTCTGGGTTTTTCTGTGGTTGAGTAATATTCGTGTGTGTGTGTGTGTGTGTGTGTGTGTGTGTATGTGTATACACAACACATCTTTATCCATTCATCAATTGATGGATATTTGGGCTCTTTCCATACTTTGGCTATTATTGATAATGCTGCTTTAAACACTGGGATGCATGTATCCTTTCGAATCTGTATTTTTGTGTCCTTTGGGTAAATCGTAGTGCAACTGCTGGACCTTAGGGTAGTTCTATTGCTGACTTTCTGAGGAACCTTCATACTGTTTTCCAGAGTGGCTCCACCAGTTTGCATTCCCACCAGCAGTGCAAAAGAGATCCTCTTTCTCCACATCTTCGCCAACACCTGTTGTTTCCAGTATTGTTAATGTTAGCCATTCTGACAGGTGTGAGGTGGTGTCTCATTGTGGTTTTAATTTGTATTTCCCTGATGATAAGTGATGTTGAACATCTTTTCATGTGTCAGCCATCTGTATGTCTTTGGAAAAATGTTGATTCATGTCTTCTGCCCATTTCTTAACTGGATTGTTGTTTTGGTGTTTGATAAGTTCTTTATAGGTTTTGGATACTGGCCCTTTATCTGATATGTCATTTTCATGTATCTTCTCCCATTCTGAAGGTTGCCTTTTAGTTTCGTTGATTGTTTATTTGCTGTGCTTTTTATGTTGATGAAGTCCAGTGGTTCATTTTTGCTTTTGTTTCCTTTGCCTCTGGTGACGTGTTTAGTAAGAAGTTGCTGCAGCTGAGGTCAGAGAGGTTGCTTGCCTGTGTTCTCTAGGATTTTGGTGGTTTCCTGTCTCACATTTAGGTCTTTCATCCATTTTGAATTTATTTTTGTGTATGGTAAAAGAAAGTGGTCCAGTTTCATTCTTCTGCATACTGTTTTCCAGTTTTCCGAACACTGTTTGTTGAAGAGACTGTCTTTTTCCATATTGGTAATTTTGTAAAGGGGAGTTGTTTATTCATCAAGTAGGGTTGGACTAGATGGTTACTAAGTACATTTCCTACTCTTAAGATCCGAAGAGTCTATAAAAAGGTAGGCATTTTTTGGTTTTTATCCTGCTCTACTTGTTCATTGTACTTGAATCTTAACCATTTCCTACTTCTAGATAATTCTTACCCCTTTCAGGAGATCTCTACTGTTCTAATCTCTTCCTTTTGTTTTGACTATTCCTTCTCAGTACTTTTTGCTCATTCCCCTTTCTCTGCCTGTGTATTAAATGTTTGCTTCCTCAGAGTTCATTTACTGGTCTTCTCACTTGACAATTCCCAAGGTGGTTTGAGTCCCTCCTAAGATTTATACTACTATGAGTATGATGAAGATACTCAAATATTTTTAGCTCTGACTTCTTATGCCTGACACTGAAGCCAAGGATCCGTTCTCATTTTGTTCATCCATATTTCATTTAAATCCTCCAGGCTTTTATAGAAAATGTTTTCTTCCCTCAAATTGATCATTAGATCAGATACAATTCCAGTGAAATCTCAGTTGGGTTCATAGAATTATACTAACTGATTCAGAAATATATATGTGAAAGTAACCAAGTTAATCCTGGAGAAAAGCATTAAGTGGGGATACTACCCCTACCAAATATAAAGATTTTTTTAAAAGCTTTAGTGTGTTACTGGCTTAGGGATAAATAAAATGGATTAATTTAATAGATTGGCCCCCAGAAATAGTGTAAGTAGCCTCTCTATTCAGGAAATGCTGCTGGGTCAATTGCTTGTTCATATGGAGTAACTATGTATAGAAGGAACAGCCTTTTCCATATATTGTGTGCTTAGAGTGTGCCATGCACATATTTCTTGTATGTGGGAAGAGTTGGGAAGTGCTGCTTTCAGCCAGGCAAAATTATATGGGTGGGCTAGCAAAGAGTGGCTAAATTCAATAGTCTGGGGTACTAGGAAGCAAGTGATTGTTACTCTTTATTAGAGGGTAAGAGGGCATGAGAAGAAACGTGATACAGATATACTTTATAAACTTTATTTTTTTCATTGTTGTGTTTTTATTCTTTAAAGGTTTGCTCTGTGATTTGCTGTGGTCTGACCCAGATAAGGATGTGCAAGGCTGGGGAGAAAATGATCGTGGTGTTTCCTTCACTTTTGGAGCTGATGTAGTCAGTAAATTTCTGAATCGTCATGATTTAGATTTGATTTGTCGAGCTCATCAGGTATGAAATCTAAAACTTTTGAACATTTTAATATTTATTTACACAGATCTGCTTTTTTTGTTTTTGAGGAAACGAAGATCTAAAACTAATTATATAAGGAAAGTAGTAGGAGAGATGAAGCCTATATACCTTGATCTCACAATTAACAATCTAATGATTTGTTAACCCTTTCTCACCTTCTAGGAGGGTGTTTCAAACTAATTTATATTTTGCAGTATGCTACAATGCTGGCAGAATTTTTGGCACTTGTCTGAAGCTTTCTAGAAATACTTGATCCCATTTTAATATGTTTATATGTATTTTAGATAACAATCAAATGACCATAGTATTAAAGGATACTTTTGAGACACTTGGAAAAATTCAGTTATAGACTGGGTGTTAGATATCAAGGAGTCATTGTTCATTGTTTAAATCTTAGGATAATAACGGTACTATGTAAGAAGGATGTCCATTTTTTAGAAATACATACCCAAGTATATAGAAGCAAGATGACATGTCTAGGATTGGCTTGAAAATACATCAGCATTGGGGCGCCTGGCTGGCTCGGTCAAAGGAGCGTGCACCTCTGTCTTGGTTGTGAGTTCAAGCCCCACGTTGGGTGTAGAGATTACTAAAAAAAAAAGTAAAATACATCAGAAAAAAGGGAGAGTAAATGAAACAAATGTAGCAGAATCCTGGTAATTATTGAATCAGGATAGTGAGAATGAGAGTTTATTGAACTCTATCTCCTTTTGTGTGTCTTTGAGCTTTCATTATAAAAATACATACTTATTTTTAAAATAAAGTTTATTTAGGTTTACTTTTTTTTTTTTTTTTTTTTTTTTAATGTCCACCACCACTACTATATTCTGTACTCTTCAAGGAGGGGATTGTGATTTGTTGACTTTTAAATATCCATTGCTTTGTTGTTGTTGTTGTTGTTTTAATGTTTGTTTATTTTGAGAGTGAGTGCACACGCATGCAGGGGAGGCACAGGTGGGGTGGGGGGAGAGAGAGAGAGAGAGAGAGAGAGAGAGAGAGAGAGAGAGAGAGAGAATATCCCAAGCACAGAGCCTGACACAGGGCTCAAACTCACGAACCATGAGATCATGACCTGAGCCAAAGTCTAGAGTGAGACCCTTAATTGACTAAGCCACCCAAGAGCCCCAAATATCCATTGCCTTGTAAACTTACATACTGCAGCGTGCACTTAGTGTTTGAATAAATGAATTAATTAGCAAAAGCTTATTTTAATGATTTGATATGTCAAGTCCTCATGCTCTTTAAAATATGACTGGTAAATACATTCAGTGAAAGACATTTTTATAAATCTTTTCTGTTTACTTTTGAAAGTACTAAAAGTATTTGAAATTTCTAAGTGTAATACTTTTAAAGATTCCTTGTTTTTTCTTTGTCTGTTAAAAGGAAGTTTGTTAAGTAGATGCTGTGCCACAGTACTTCCCTTTTTGGGAGAGCTTTGCTCCCTATGACACTTGACTACTTTTCTATGTGATCCTATGGATAAACAAAGATGATTGGTTTCTCATTTTCTGCATATGTTGTATATCACAGGTCTTCTTCCTACCAGAATTTCCTAACTCAGTTGAAATGAAGTCAAGTCCCCAAATCCTTTGCTTTTGCAAAGGTTTGGTAAATACTGTGTTTATGATTTAGCTAATTAATAGAAGTTTTCTACTAGATAACAGTGCAGAGTTGCTAAGTTTACTAATAAGATACCCACTAATAATCAAGATACCCACTAATAATCAATTTTTTTAGCAATATATTTCCCTTCATAGATCTTTTCAAAAATAGATGATGGGGGCACCTGGGTGGCTCAGTCGGTAAAGCACCCATCTTCAGCCCAGGTCATGATCGATCTCTCTCTCTCTCTCTCTCTCTCTCTCTCTCTTTCTCTCAATAAATGAATAAAACTTTTAAATGATTTTTTAAAGAAGTCAGATTATTGAACTACCTTGGTTTGGACAGTCTTTTTCCAGACACTTCCAGAATCCTGTTCTGCTTATTTTCAAACCTATCTCTAAAATTAAGAGACTTCTGATGGGAAACAGCACAAACTACACATATGTCCTTTTACAATAAACCTGTTTAGTAAATGTATGAATGAACAAGTGAATAAGACTAGGAATTAAAAGGATACACTGAGTTCCAAACACTGTGGCCGAGCTGGAATAGATAAGGTGACCAAGATCTTAACAGAAAAGGTTAATATCTAAATTCTACCATGAGGGAATTACAATAGGAACATGTACCTGATACTATAGTAGGAATTCTTTTAAAATGTAAATTGTTTTGGAGGTACTTCTTATGAGCAAGTATTGTAGGATAATTTTGTTTAATCAAAGGATGCCTAAAAGACTTCAAAAATTATTCTTGCCTACTGTAAATAAATATAAAATATTTATGTGTTATTGACTTCTCAGAATTGTAGAGCTGAGAAATATAAATTGTTTAAATCGTTCAAATTAACAACAGATTCTAGAAATCATGTTAAATCATTAAAGAATTAAGGATTCTGTAGTTGTGATATAATGTCATCAACAAAGAAGTACGAGGTATGTAAGGTTCCTGTAGACACTATACCTATCAGCATACGGAGAGCCTTAGAAATGGTATGATTTTTAAACATTTTATTTATCATAGTGTACGATTTCATTTAAGCTAAATCCTTGCCATTATAGAAAAGGCATACTAAATATTTTAATATTCTAAGACAAGTTGAGAAATAAAAATCAAGCTTCCAAAACAAAACAGTGTTTAATTTTAGGTCTTTGTCACATTAATCTCAGTAATATAGACAGTTGAGAATCAGCTATAAATAAATGTGTTTTTTCTTTTGACCTTTCCTTTCACAGGTGGTGGAAGATGGATATGAATTTTTTGCTAAACGACAATTGGTAACCCTATTTTCAGCCCCAAATTACTGTGGCGAGTTTGATAATGCTGGTGGAATGATGAGTGTGGATGAAACTTTGATGTGTTCATTTCAGGTATAGTATAAATACATATAAATCAGTTTTATTCAGAAGTGATTATCACTCATAGACTTGTTAGAGACTTCTGTTTTCATTCGCAAATGCTCCGGACTTTTTGGTGTATATCAGGTATTAGAGTTTTAGAGAGCCTAAGTTATGTCAGTCATTCTTGATGCAATGTTTAAGTTGTTAAATTCCTGTATGACTTCTTGAATAGGGGCTTAACCTACTAAAAGAATGTGAATTCAGTTAATAACTTAGGTTTTGTTTCCTTTTGCTAGAAATAGACCAACTCTGGCTTCATAGTGTGCTACTTATAAATCATTCTTGTTCACAGACTAAAACAACTTCAGTGCTTTATTTTTGCAAAGGGTATTTTATGTGCCTCTCCTGCATATACTATATGTCTCTTTCTTTAAATGTGGACAGGCTTTTCTATCCCTCTTTCCCTTTATTTTATTACTATTTCTGTCAGCTAGTACACCTGAATATAAACACATGACTTCTCATTTATAATTTAAGGATAGGAACTAGACCTTATCTTTCAGCATTTGCCATAGTGGAATTGGATTTCTTCTTCAGTGAGACACTGTGATGCTCTGAATAGTTCTAAGAAATGCTTCTTAAATCATTTCTACACACTTGTATGTAAATACTGAAATTTCTATCTATAATGTAGGTTAAAGCTCTGTTTACATCCACCAGAATAAATACAATTAAAAAATCAGATAATAACAAGAATTAATGAGGATGCAGAAAAGTTGGAAACTTCATATAGTGATGGTGGGAATGGAAAATGATGCAGCTGCTTTTGGAAACAGTGTGGCATCTCCCTAAAAAGTGAAACATAGAGTTTCTTTGTGGCCCAGCAGTTCCACTCATAGGTATACCGAAAAGAACTGAAGGCAGGTACTCAAATACAGGTATATGCATATTCATAGGAGCATTCTTTATAATTGCCAAAAAATGGAAACAACCCAGATGTCCATCAAGTAAAGAACGAAAACAAAATGTGGACTATCCATAAAATGGCATATTGTTTGACAATTAAAAGTAATGAAGTACTGATACATGCTACAGCATAAATGAACCTCAAAAACATGATTTCAGTGAAAGGAGCCAGTCACAGAAGACCACATATTGTATGATTTCATTTATGTGAAATAGCCAGAAAAGACAGATCAATAGAGAAGAATTAGTTTTTCCTCAGAATTGAAGGAAGTTAGAGTAGTGGAGAATGATTGCTTATGGGAGCAAGATTTCTTTTTGGACTGACAAAAACTCTAAAATTAGATTACAGCAATGGTTGTACAACTGTAAATACTTTTAAATCATCGACATGTACATTTTAACTGATATGATACATAAAATATGTAAATAATTTTTTTAAGATCTACACATAAAAATTAAAGCGTTTGTGACTATCCTCTAAATAGTGGCAGAATTATTATTATTATTTTATTGTTTCAAGTTTTTATTTAAATTCTAGTTAGTTAACATATAATGTATTCTTAGTTTCAGGAGTAGAATTTAGTGACCCATCACTTACATATAACACCCAGTGCTTGTACAAGTGTCCTCCTTAATACCCATCACCCATTTGTTTTTTTGCTCCTAATATTTTATAATGTAATAAAATATTAGCATTTAATACTAATAACCAAATGTCAATAGCTTTAAAATATGAAAACCACAAGCAGTTAGAAGATATAATGGAAAATACAATTCTGTTTACAACTGATACTAGATGAGCAAATATACTATGGAATAAACATTGTGACTGATCCATCACCCGTTTAACTCATCCCCCTGCCCACCTCCTCTCCGGCAACCCTCAGTTTGTTCTCTATAGTTAAGAGTCTGTTTTATGGTTTGCCTCCCTTTTTTTTTTTCTTTCCCCTGTGTTCATCTGTTTTGTTTCTTAAATTCCACACAAGTGAAATCACGTGGTATTTGTCTTTGACGTATTTCGCTTAGCATAATACACTATAGCTCCATCCACATCATTGCAAGTGGCAGGATTTCATTCTTTGGATTGGCTGAGTCCTATTCCATTGTATGTTCCATTCATCAGTCAGTGGACATTTGGGCTCTTTGCATAAATTGGCTATTATTGATAACACTGCTATAAACATTAGGGTGCACGTGTACTCCATTTGTTCCTTTGGGTAAATACCTAGTAGTGCAATTGCTGGATCATAGGGTAGTTCTATTTTTACCTTTGTGAGGAACCTTTGTACTGTTTTCCAGAGTGACTGCACCAGTTTGCATTCCCATCCACGGTGTAAGAGGGATCCCCTTTCTCCACATCTTCGCCAACACCTGTTGTTTCCTGTGTTGTTAAATTTAGCCATTCTGACAGGTGTGAGGTGGTATCTCATCATAGTTTTGATTTGTATTTCCCCAATGAGTGACATTGAGTATATTTTCTTGTGTCTGTTAGTCAACCTTGGTCTTTTGACTCATAAACTAAATGTTCTTTCCTCACCACAGAGATATATTAATTTAAAAAAATTTTTTTACTTAAATCTAAGGATTGGGTAGTTGATAGGATTTGTGTGTTTAAGGTTTTGAATTACCAGTGGCTTGACAGATGATAAGAATATTCAAATATTTAGTCATCTGCACACTTTAAATGTGAGAGCTGTCCATGGAACTTTCCTGTTTTCCATACTTTTATTGAACCTTTAAAATTTATGTCATTTTTTGAAAAGCCCACTATTATAACAATAATTTTTTTAAACCTATTGCACTTGAAAGAGTAACACTGTTAATAAATTATTTATTTTAAGATATTGAAACCATCTGAAAAGAAAGCTAAGTACCAGTATGGTGGACTGAATTCAGGACGTCCTGTCACTCCACCTCGAACAGCTAATCCACCGAAGAAAAGGTGAAGAAAGGAACTCTATAAAGAAACCATCAGATTTGTTAAGGACATACTTCATAATATATAAGTGTGCACTGTAAAACCATCCAGCCATTTGACACCCTTTATGATGTCACACCTTTAACTTAAGGAGACGGGTAAAGGATCTTAAATTTTTTTCTAATAGAAAGATGTGCTACACTGTATTGTAATAAGTATACTCTGTTATAATATTCAGCAAAGTTAAATTCAAATTCAAAATTACCCATTAAAGTTACATCTTCACGTATCACAGTTTTTAAAGTTGAAAAGCATCCCAGTTAAACTAGATGTGATAGTTAAACCAGATGAAAGCATGATGATCCATCTGTGTAATGTGGTTTTAGTGTTGCTTGGTCGTTTAATTATTTTGGGCTTGTTTTGTTTGTTTTGTTTTGTTTTTGCTAGAATAATGGCAAATATTAATTTTTTTTTCCCTGAACATTTTTACAAGTGAAATGTGGGAAGAGCTTTAAAGACATTCACCAACTATTATTTTCCCTTGCTTATTTACTTATGTACCTGTTTAATCTTACTAAGAAAACTTATGCCTCATTACAGTAAAAAGGAATTTTAAAGATTGATATTTTTCAAAAAAAATAGACCAACTATCCAATCCAGTGATTGAATCAAACAGTTTGACTGGGCAAACTTCACAGCTGATAGTGAATATTTTGCTTTATACAGAAATTGCCACTGATTTGGATTTGTGCACTCTAATTTTTAACTTATTGATGCTCTATTGTGCAGTAGCATTTCATTTAACTTTAAGATAAGGCTCATATAGTATTACCCAACTAGTTGGTAATGTGATTATGTGGTACCTTGGTTTTAGGTTTTAATTCGCACGAAACACCTTTTGGCATGCTTAACTTTCTGGTAACACCCTCACCTGCATTGGTTTTGTTTTTTTTTTTTGGGGGGGTTTTTTGTTGTTGCTGTTGTTGTTGTTGTTGTTGTTGTTGCTATTTGTTTTTAGATCCACAGAACATGAGAATCCTTTTTTGACAAGCCTTGGAAAGCTGACACTATCTCTTTTTTCCTCCCTCTGTACGAAGGATGTATTTAAATGAATGCTGGTCAGTGGGACATTTTGTCAACGATGGTTATTGGGTGCTTAACTGTCTAATATTGCCATGTGAATGTTGTATACGATTGTAAGGCTTATGTCACTAAAGATTTTTATTCTGATTTTTCATGATCAAAGTTCATCCAATATTGTATAGACATGCTTTGTAGTGAGCTATAGTAGCAATAATTTCTGTACATGATCAAGGGTTTATTGCAGCATTTCTTTTCCTGTTCTCTTTTTTTAAAGGGTTAGTATTAACAAGGAGTAGAAAAGTCAACATAAGGATTTTAGAAGGAGAACTTACAGGACACAGATTTGAGATACTTTGGATGCGACCCTTTTGGATGTGATTCTAAAAGCTTTTATTGAGTATTGTCAAATTTGTAAGCTTCATAGGGATGGACATCATATTTATAATGCCCTTCTTCTATATGTGCTACCATTGATGTGAAATTCTTGACCTTAATATTGTCTTTGAAAATGTTAAATTGAGAATTCTGTTAACTCTTACATTTTATGAATTGGCGTATTGTATTTCTGCAAGAGATTTGATTTTCAGCACAGTGCAAAGTTCTTTCAAATGCATATGTCTTTTTTTCTAATTCCATTTTGTTTTAAAGCACATTTTAAATGTAGTTTTCTCATTTAGTAAAAGTTGTCTAATTGATATGAAGCCTGACTGGTCATTTTATTCCTTTTTTTTTTTTTTTTTCCTTTACAATGAGACATTTAAACACACATTCTATTCAAACAGATTTCAATATCTTTCGCATATACTGAGTTGATTTCTTTTCTGAAAGTGTTCTTGTATTGCATGTGTTCTATTAGGTTAGATCACATAGGCTTTTATGTAATGTGATTTAAATATCCTAATTGAAATGTAAGGTGAGCAGTTTCTAATAGAATTTTAAAGTAAACATAGTGAAGGAAGTCTAGAAAAATAAACCTTTGGCAGGAGACAAGGCAGTCTTTTATTAATCTCTGTATTAGTCAAAACACATAAATTTGAATTTGACTTACTATGTTTTTAAAATAATAATTCATCCTGGTCAGTATTGAATATGAAAAAATAGTAAATTAAGGAAAGTAATATTGGTCACTGAATGAAAGGATGGAAATTTATCATGTTTTAAAAATTACTCGAGCAGTAGGATGCCTGGCTGGCTCAGTCAGAGGAGCATATGACTCTTGATCTCAGGGTCATGCATTCAAGCCCCACATTGAGTATAGAGATTACTCAAAAAAATAAATTCAGATTATTTGAGGAGTCTTAAAACCACATTACAAGTTTCTGTCATATAATGTGTTACAAAGATTACTTACTTGGTAACAATGCCACTTCAAATAAATAAAACTTCATTTCTTAGGAGAAAAATACCCGGATTCTAGTGTCACTGATTTATAGCATCCTTCCTCTCTGATTTTTAATGATTTCCATATTCAAATTTATCTTTAATCCAAATGTCATGACATTTAAAATCAAACATGCTAATGTGATGGATCACATGGATTAGGTTACATTTTTGCTAGTTCTTGAATGGAAAGAATCATTTGCAATGTACTACCCCTTGTGTTTGAAGTTTTAACAAATTCGTTGTTTTAATTTTGTTTGTGGACAAATTTTAATCATGATCATCCAGACTGGTTTGTACAAAGTGTTGAGTCAAAATGCCAGCAAGAAGAATTTTAAAGCTTAAAAGGTGGTTGGTAATTGGAAGTGTTAACAGTGTTCAGAGGATATATATGTCATTCAAAAAGAAAACTCATATGAGGGAAAGCCAGGAACATATTGAGATGTGTCCCTAAGGAATATAAAAAGTGTATTATATTGAGCCAAGGAACTGAAGTAACATCTTCGTTTATAAGTGCAGTTCTATTCCTTTGTCTCCTTGGCAACCATAACTCTTGAACCAAAAGAACCAATTATTTTCTGTCACATCTTTACGCTGAAAATATGTTCAGAGAAGGAAATGGTCAAGTTTACTCTGCTCCTGGTGCATTAACCTCATTAACCTCATTTCCTTATGAATCCAGCCCTGAATCAGAGCTGTGCCTGAGAAGACCCTACCTACCTGACTAGACCAGTGGCATCCACTTAGAAATACTGTATTTCTTTGCTGGTAGTTTTCAGTGTTTCATAATTTCCTTAAACAGCTAAAAAGCAGTTAAAAATATTTTAAAGTGACAGCATACCTTGCAAAATGAACAGTAGTTAAATAAGACATAAACTGATTCCATGCAAGTATACATGTAGAGTTTTATCTATAGTCTCTTTAAAATTTACTTCAACAAAAGTGAAGTTTAGATATAGTGTAACAGTTTTGATCTGTTGAGATTGGATTTTACCTGTATATTTGAATTCCAGAATTTTTTTTTTAATGTTTATTTTTGAGAGGGGGAGAGAGACAGAGCGTTGAGTCGGGGAGGGACAGAGCCAGAGAGACACAGAATCCAAAGCAGGCTCCAGGCTCTGAGCTGTCAGCACAGAGCCCAATGTGGGGCTTGAACCCACGAACCGTGAGATCATGACTTGAGCTGAAACCAGATGCTCAACCGACTGAGCCACCCAGGGGCCCCGAATTCCAGAATTTCTAAATAAATTCCCTAATTAGGAAATTATAAAAGTCAAAACCTACTCAGCCACCACCTCCTATATTGGTTGACTTATAAACTTCTTTAATTTCTCACTGTAATTTACTTTCCTGTTAAGGTTGCAAGTTTTATTAAACCTTATTTTTATAAAAGTGGCCATAAATCTTTGCTTTTCTCCTCTTAGGGACTTTGCCAGCTAATGCGGTTATAAAATCTTGTTACCCATGTTTTGAATGCCAGTAGGGTGGAAGATAACAAGTGGAATGGGGGAGGAGAATAAGCTAACTGCCTGAGGCTTACAGATTCAGCATTTCTTTGATACGACATGCAAAAAGTTGGGAGCCTTGGTCTATTTCTGGAGACAGGCCTGGGATCACCAAGTAAGAGGGTGTGCTCAGTTTGCAGCTGCCTAATTTGAGCAATGCAGCAGATTTACAGGCCAAAATTCTTCCTCAGAAAGCAGTGACACCACAACTCAACATGTGAAACTATCATAGATTATTCATATATAAACACTGATTATTGACAGAGTCACAAAGACAAAATACAGTACAACAGGAAAGGAGTAGTCCAGAGGAATCCTGTATGTGTTTACTTTCAACTAACTTCAAAGTAAGTCTTAAGCCTTCCAGTATATTTATCGGAAAAAAGAGCTCGGAAACAAAAGCAAAGTGTTGTGACTTTTTATATCCGGCCACCTCACCTATATCATTTTCAAGCTGGTGTTGGCACAGTTTCTGAAAATGCTGCCACTTCCCGACAGGTTATTGACAGACACACCTGTTCTGTCTACTGTTGTGGGGTAACCGTGAGCTTTGTTGCTTTAGCTCTCTCAAGTGTGGTAAGGATTCCTAAGAAGGCGGGGGTGAGGGGTAGAATCACTTGAGAAATCATTTTCTGGTAGATCTTGTAAAACTACTGAAATTTATGAAATTGAAAATTAATAGCCTACTTTCTTACCTTAGAAAAACGTGAGAAGCCCAAGACCCAACTCTCAACATGGAACTGTTATGTAGTGTACAACTAAAGTGAGAAGTTTTAAAAAACAGGTCCCTACCTTCCAGGATAATGGCCTCAGGTTTTGTAGCTCATGCCTGGGTGGAGACTGGTAACTCCACTGAAGAGAATTTGTACAGTAACACCTGTTTTGAATGCGGTACCTTAATCTTTAATCAACTGAGTTCCCTAAACTCCGTATGCTCACTGACAGATTGAAACAAATTGTGGTCTATTCTATTTTTTGAAGAAAATCAATTCTTCATTGTACAGATCCATTTAGTACAGTGGGCATTCCTTCAAGACTGTTGTATTTGGCCCTTAGAAGCCTTTGGGTTTCAATCAGTTTAATTGTATGTGACTAGAATGTAAGCTCATACAGGCAGAAATTTTTGTCTCTTTTTTTTCTGTGGATGTGTCTCCAGCATCTAGAGTGGAGCCTGGCACGTAGTAAGCACTCAAATGTTTTTTTTAATGAATGCAAGTGAGTTTCAAAACTTTCTGTTTAAACACCTTGACCTTTTGGAGAAATTAGCAAAAAAAAAAAAAAAAAAAAAAAGATTCCAGTTTTCATTTATCCTCCTTGAACTGCTTTTTGTCTTTCACAAGAATGCTGGAGTAATTTCAGGAGAAAATTGATCTGGGTCTGTGGGACCAAAATAAATAGTTTATGGTCAAAACTAATCTTCATCTGGTAAAATATTGGTAAGTGCTAGAAGTTGTGTCTAGTTACTTGAAGAAACGCAGCTAGCACCTGACAGGCACGTAGAGAAAGTTGCCTCTTGTTCGGAATCAAACTTTCCCAAGATCTTTATGGTTATTTTCTTGCCCCTCCCCCTTTCTATCCTCTAGGTTCTCTGTGTAATTGACCTTCAAGTCACCTTTGTTGTGAGCCACTTCAAACATTTTTAGAAAAGTGGTGTAGTGTAACATTTTGTCTTGCAAAAGTCACCTAGTATTTGTGAATACTTAAAACTAGGAATCAAAACTTGAAAGTGGTGAGGCTGTTGCCTCAATTTGACAAATAAGGATTATGTCATAGGCAGAAGCAAGTATGGGGAATGATCAAGAAAGTTCTTTTCAGGGGCGCCTGGGTGGCTCAGTTGGTTAAGCATCCAACTTCAGCTTCAGGTCATGATTTCATGGTTCGTGGGTTCGAGCCCCACATCCAGCTGTATGCTGATGGCTTGGAGCCTGGAGCCTGCTTTGGATTCTGTCTCCCTCTCTCTCCTCCCCTCCCCCGCTCACGCTCTGTCTCACTCTCAAAAATAAACATTAAAAAAAATTTTTTTAGGTTATTTTCAGTAAGGAATAAAAAAGTACAGTGAAGAAAACTAATACAGTGCTTATACCTTGTTAGATTGATTATTGTTCTATCCTCATACTTCTCAGTTTTTATTGCCTCCATATAAAAGAGCAGTCAGCCACGCTGAATTCTGGGTCTTAGTGCAACATTCCAGGAAGAGAATTTGGCTCAACTTGGGTCAGGTGCCCTTAGGACTCCCAGCAGGTGAAGAAGAGAGATGATAGTGTATAAACATAGCTGCTATCCCTGCACCCAAGTGGTTTGGGAGGTTGAGTAGAAAATTTACCAGAAAAGGGATGCTAAAAAGAAAATCCAAAGGTATTCTCTATGACATACTTTAAAAGATAATCTAGTCACAAAAAGTCCGAAAATACAAACTTGGCAAGATGTAGACTAATGGGACTCTTACTTAAAATTGGTACAACTAGGGGCACTTTGCTGGCTCAGTCGGAGGAACATTCAACTTTTGACCACAGGGTCATGAGTTTGAGCTCCACTTTGGGCATATAGATAATTTGGTACAAGTACTTGGGAAATAAATTTAGCATTCATAATTTTGTAAAATGCATATCCTAAAATCCATCATTTTCACTTTAAAGCCTTTATAAGAAAAGTACATATAAAAAAAAGTGTGCACCATGGGGCATATACAAGCAGAAGTAGTATTTGAATATTTGAAACATGGGCACTGACCAATCCAACACCAACTAATCAGAACCTATGCCCACTATAACTAACACGGTTTTACAGAGACATAGCAGCTGATAACCAACCAAGTCTGTGTACAAGAAGACTTATGGCATTCATAGTGAAAAATGACCAGTGAGAGGAGCATGGTGATACGTTACAGTATATTCATAGAACAGAATTCCATACAACAATGAAAATGCTTTACAGTGTCCTGCATTTGCATGTTAAAATCTTAAACTATAAAGAATACAAAGTATTAAGTTTACAAACAATCTGTATTTAAGGATACAGTGAATCTTAAGGGAATGGGAAAAACAAAAGTCACCTCTTCAGGAAAGTATGCTCTTCCACTGAAGAGCATACAGGATCTCAACAGTATTGTTTATGTTCTATTTCTTGGATGGTGGATTCATGCTTTTTTGGTTAGTAGTGGCTTCTTGAAGTTTTTGCTTTATTATGCTCTGCCTGCATATATGTTACAATATATTCTTTTGTACATATCAAATATTCCATTTTTTAAACCATGTATGCAACCCCATTTATGTAAAATTGTATCTATATGTACACATAATAAAAAATTTTGTGTAAAAAAATAGCTGGTTAATAAGATTGCAAAAATCAGAACTTCAGAAAGTGCTGCAGGGGGCACCTGGGTGGCTCAGTCGGTTAAGTGTCCTACTTCGGCTCAGGTCATGATTTCAGGGTTCGTGAGCGAGCCCCGAGTTGGGCTCCGTGCTGACAGCTCAGAGCCTGGAGCCTGCTTCACTTCGGATTCTGTCTCTCTCTCTCTCTCTCTCTCTCTCTCTCTCTGCCCCTCCCCTGCTTGCTTGTTCTCTCTCTCTCTCCAAAGTAAACATTTTTTTTAAACCTTTAAAAAAGAAAATGCTGCAGGAATTCAAGAATGGCAGAGTCCTGCACTTATTAAGTACTCAGATGATGGACTGATGCCTTGAGCTGGGTCTTAAAGGATGAATATCATGTAGAAAATTTAAATGAAGTTTAAAAAAGAGCACATTATATGCCAGCTCAAAGAAGAAAGTTTTTGTTTTTTTAAAAAGGGTCTTTTATTTTTTACTTTTTAAAAATATTTATTTATTTATTTTGAGAGAGTGTGTGTGAGGGACAGAGAGAGACAGAATCCAAATCGGGCTCCAGGCTCTAAGCTGTCCGCACAGAGCCTGACGTGGGGCTTGAACTCCCGAACCATGAGATCACGACCTGAGCCAAAGTCGACGCTTAACCGACTGAGCCACGCAGGTGCCCCTCAAAAAAGAAAGTTTAAGACATACTCAGAAAAAAGTATGTCACTAAGAATGGAGTAAAGAATCACTGGATAATAGTGGGGAGATACAAGGTAGAATGCGGACAAACTAGAGGCGATGCACGCGGTACAGGGAATGGTCAGGCTGTGGGCAATCAGTAATATTTTAGTGAGATAGCAAAGCCATGCATTAGGATGGATGAAAAGAGGAAAAGGACTGTAGGCAATAATGCAAAGGCTCTTTAGATAAATGTGTGTTCAGTTCTTATCAGCCAGTTGCCAGATCAAATGAAGGAGGCAAGAAGGTAACAACACACCTGTGTGCCAGTCCACTGCTGAACAATTTACCACAATATCAAATTTGTCCCATACGCTTACAAAGCAGAGGGTATCATCCCACCTTTACACTTACCTGAGGCATACAGAGTTAATTTGCCCACGTTCATATAGCCAGTAAAGTGAAAGAGCTTCAATTCAAACCAGGCCTGTGACTCTAAAGTACATTTTCTTTCCTCTGTGTCATGGGCCCAACATAGTCAAAAACCCAAGAATGAGAAGGCTCATGAAGACCTTGCTGGTCATAACCCTTAACTTGAAGCCAAAACTTAAGTGGTAAGCTTCTTCCCCAATAGCTTGCTTTGTTAACATCTATGTATATTTGCTGACTTTTGTGTACAAATTTTACTTAAGTGAAAACAAACTCCTGTGTGGAGACTTGGGGATCCTAAGGAATACCCTCTCCTAACTGGACTTTGCCTTTGCGTTATATATGCATCTCTGGTGCCACAACTCGTTGTTTTAGTTATTCGTGTCTGTATCTGTCTAGAAAGTTCTAGAAGGATAGCGCCGCTATTCATTATTGTGCTACTTTCCTTGCTTCACATTTGTAACAGTGATTTCCATATAGTGGACATACGTGGGCTTTGTAAACATTATGCAAGGCTGGAAACTAGTTATCACAGTAAACTGCTATTTTGGGGAAAAAAAGAACAACCAGGGAAACCAGAGGAATGGGGTTTAAAGCAGTCATTTTCCTAGGAGAGTAAATATTACAGGTTTTCACAACTAGTTGATGCTTCTTGGTCCATTCCCCCATTTAAAGGCCAAGGGGGAAAGATGAAGGCATTTGTAAGGAAAAATGAGTTCCCAGACTGCACCGTCTTCCTACCTGAAGGTGATTTTGTCCTCATCTTGCTGTGGTGAGAGCCCAAGAAAGAAGGAAACTAGCTTACTCATTCTTCAGGGTTGCTGAGTAATTAATTGCTGGGAAGTTCCACAAATAGGCAAGGCCACATTCTTTTTAGGTGTAATAATTGTGGTTGCTGAAAAATCTGGAAGCAACCCAAATATCAGAGTGCCAGGTCAAATGAAGGAGGAAAGAAGGGAACCGTCAGGAAGGAAGGGTCCATCCACCCTGGAGTATTATGCATTCAATAAAAATTTAGAAAGATTGTAGCAACATGAAAAAAAAAAAAGGCCATGAGATGTTAACGGGGGAAGAAAGCACGTTATACAGTAGGTAGAAGGGAAGTGAAGAGGAAAGGATATCAGGGAAAACATTTTAAAGTTATGACGAATCCTTTTACTCAATTTAACATTTACTAATCACCTACTACATCTCAGGCACATGGCCAAGGGCTAGGAGGAGGCCAAAATCAAAAGGTTCCTGTAGAATTTACAGCTTAAAACAGTAGATTAAACGGAAGAGTGCAATATGACCCCTTGTCACAAAGAGCCACACGGTATTCACACCTTTCTTTTTTAGTTTAAGGGGTGTCCCTCTGTTTAGTTATTTTAGCCTAGCAGTCACTGTATGGGCATAATAATTGCTGCTGCAAAGTTCACCTCTGATTCTTTGTCTTCCTACTATTGACATCTCTCTTTGTCGAGTACCTGCTGGTGTTTGTGTGCAGGCATCGCGCTTGGTGCTGTGAAGTGGAAGTGAGTTAAGGAAGGCCTGTAGCCCCAGCCCCCCAGGGCTTCTCCATCTAACTGGAGACGAGGTACAGGGCTCGCATACAAGTCAGACTTCAATGAGCGTCCAAGGGAAAGGGGATCAATTCGGAGGCCAGAAGAGATCTGGGAGGGTAGTCGCTTCTGCCAGGGTCCGGCCCCGAGGGTTAGCAAGGCCTGGTAGAAGGCTAGCGGGGCGGCGGGCAGGCGCAGCGGGAGCTCGAGCTGGAACGCTCCAGCTAGAGTCGGGGACGCGGCGCGCGCAGCCTGGCCCCGCCCCCGGCGGCGGCTCTGTGCGCTGATTGGCCCGCGCCGGCCTCGCTCGCGGTTGGCGGGAGGCCTCTGAGCGGGTAGTGCCGCTGCGGAGCGAGTGGCGAGCAACCGCCTGAGGCCTCGAAGCGTGCCGAGGGAGGCTGTCCGGCGCCCCGGCCCCAGGTTTTGGCAGGTATCTTCCGCTCGCGCTCCGACGTCGGGCCTCGCCGGCCACCCTCCAGTTTCGGCTGCGCCGGGTCCTTCCATCCCTCTCGCCCCGGCCCCGCCGCCCACCGGGTGTGAGGATGGGACGGCGTCCCCGCCCCCTTCCCCCACACGCTTCGGCCCGCGAGTCTCCTCAGGTGTCCTCGCCGCGACGGGAGCACACCCTCCCGGCGCCTCGGGCCTGGGCTCGGGCGGGGGGCATACGAGGTCGGAGTCCGCGAGGCTGCCCCTTCCTCGGTCGCGCTGTGGGGACCGCGGAGCGGCGTCGCGCTCCTCCGTGTCGCCGGCGGGCCCTTCCCTGGCGCGCTCGCGGGGAGGAGAGGCCCCGGGGGACGCCGCCCGCCGCCGGTCGTGATCCTCTGGGGAGGAGCCCGCCCCGGTCCGCTTGGGTCCCCGTCAGCGCGTCCTCTCCCAGGAGCCGTGGGGTCGCAGCCGCTGTCCGTCCGTGCCCTGGCCCCGAGCCACCTCCCACAGTTTCCAGCCGCCGGTTTCTTACCCGTCGGCACGGCTGGGGGCCAGCGGGCTTCGATTTTTTTTTTTTTTTTTTTTTTAAAGAACCTTTTGAAGGAATTGAACACTTCGACACGGATAAACCCCATGCTATGTGAAAACCGAGGTCCCGCTTGTTTAACAAATGTTGTTCTCGAACACAAGCACGTTTAAAAATACCTCTGGTCTCTGTTACCAGTACCATCTTAACATTTCAGTTATATCGCCGGAGGTGAAATGTGGCTCTCCGGGCACCGTCTGACTCTTCTTCCCTCGAAAGACACGCCTCCCTGCAAAAAAGACGCAGTAATGCTGCTGCCGTGTAGTGAGTTTGGGCCACGGATTCAGCACTACAGGCTCGGCAGATCCGTATACTTCCTTCGCTCATGAACCGTCCTAAATATGTATTATGAACAACGTCTAAGAATAGAATACGTAATTTTTACTGAATGCTTCTGTGTACCAGGATCTAAGAGCACCTAGGTGTGTCTCGTCTCTTAACATCCGGAAGGAGGAAATGGGTGCTCCCAGGAGTGGTGCTCCCAGGAGTGCGGCCACAACTCACTCCTACGGTTCTGTCCAGCCCAGCTTCCATTTATTCCGACCACCTCATCATGAAAGTGTCTGGTTTTCTCCACCTAATTGCGTGGATTTCTAATCAGACTTGAACTTCTTCTTGAAACAGCTCTGCTGTGCAATTTTACAAGTGCTGTAGCACCTAGCATTTGGCTGAGGTCAAAAGTATTCAATAGCTATTTAGATGTTAAATTAGACAAAAAAAAAAACAAACCCATATTTAAAAATCAACATTATGGAGTTGTGATAATAGCCCCAGCAAAGCTTCCAGCAGTTTTGCCAAGAATTTTTTTTTCTTAAATTTGCTGTGTTTTTTTTTTTTTTTTTTTAACAGTTTACAGTGTGTGGTTATGATGGAGAAAAAATGCTGTGGTTATTTCCATAAGGATTCTGTTTTTTAAGAGTTATTTTATTTTAGCAAAACGGTGGTAAGCCCATCTTTCTTCCCTAAAGCAATGGCTAATATTTAACCACTAAGTCACAATTTATTTTGCGTATTGACAATGCAAATGCTTGACTTAAATTTTTATAAAGTGTAAGCTTATAAGCTGGGTTTGTTTTCCTGGCAGGGTGACAGTAAGTAATATCGGGCTGCATACCATGATGTTTTACACATGATTTCATTTAATTCTGAAAACACTTCTTTGGTGGTTAAAGGATATGGGCCTTTGGTGTCAGACATTCCTGGATTCAAATCCTAGGTTTATCACTCGTTAATTATGTGACCATGGGCAAATTTCTTCTTCCCCAAGCCTCAGATTTCTCATCTAGAAAATAAGGATAAAATAATACCCATTTTATAGAAATGTTCTGAGGATTAAATGAGATAATGCATGTGAAACTTTTCGCACAGTGCCTGGCACACATTAAGTGTTCAGTGTAAGGCTGCAATTATAAGGAAGTTAAGGTTTCCCTGCCTGCCCTGAATCGCCATCAGATGTTGCTATTAGATTTTTCATATAGGCAGCTGAGTCTCCCAATACTGATTCTGTCGTATGATTCTGTGCACCACACCCTAACACTCTTTATATTACCCCCAGAGAAAACAAATTATTTTAGATACCTATAAATTAGCTGTGGTATATTTACCAAAGGGGGGAAAAAAAACCCAGACATCCTATTCAAGTGTGAATTCTAGTACAATTTTTTTTCAGATTGGTGGAGTCCACATAAAAACCCACTACAGGGTTTTACCATTTGAGTGTAGTTTCTTCTGGTTCCTTCCTTCTTCCCTGTCTCTTACCCTTTCTCATATTTTTAGTTGCCTTGCATTCTTTTCCTCTTGCTTCCATGAGAACTCTATTTTCAGTATATCTAAATGAAGAGCATAATTTAAAACTACCTCAAGTTGGAATACGAGTAAGAATGTAGCATTGATCGCTTTTCTCCTTAGTGTCTCCATAACTTTTCTGCCAGTGTTTGCTGATTAACTTCAATGAATCTCTGTTTGGGGAATTTCACAGTTCTTTCTCTATTTCCTCAAATTTCATATGAAGTATCCCAACACATATATAGAATTTAACGGAATAGTGTAAAGCTATACTATGAACATATTTATCTATTTGATTGACAAAATTTGCCTTCTGGTTTCATGATATGTCCGTGGTTATCTTAGTATAACAACACTTTTAAAGTTACCTAACATTGAGTAAAACTTACCTTCTGGGAGATATGCCATAGTTATTCTGTATTCTGGCACATTCCACCCCCAAGCCTAGCTCCCAGTTTGAGAAGCCTGACTTTAATTTTTTCCATCTAGATTGTAAGGCTGCTCTTACTTCGGGGGAAAAAAAAAAAAAAAGATGCAGATGAGACCTCCAGCTGTCTCCCAGACGAGGTGGGTAGGAAAGAGCAGAAAGTTCTGAAGTCTCAAGTTTCAATTTATCACCCATTCCTTTTTCTATGGAGTTTGTAGCACCCACCCCCAACTCCATAATTGCCTTAAATTTAGTTGGACCTTAGATATGAGAAGAAAGATGAGCGGATGGGAGGGAAGTGAAACAGAGGGAGGAGAGCAATTATAGAATCAATTGAATATAATTTCCTCTGCTTAGTTTTTCATAATCTAGCCCTCTGCTGTCTAATATGATAGCTGCTAGCTACATGTGGCTGTTGGGCACTTGAAATGTGGATGGTGCAACTGAAAATTTTTTATTTTAATTTAAAATTAAGTACTGAAGGAGTGTAAAATATTTTTCCCTTACACACTACTTTACTGTATTGGTAGGACTACTTTTCACTCTCACTATTGGAAATTTAGCATCTGAATTGAGACCTACTATAAGTGTAAAATACACACCAGATTTCAAAGACTCAGTATGAAAAATAAAGTATGTAAAATATCTCATTAATTTTTATGTTGATTATACACTAAAATGATATTTTGGGTATACCAGATTACATAAAACATATTACGAAGATTCATTTGCTTGTTAGTACTTCTTTAATGTGGCTTTAAAAATATAAAATTACAAATGTGGCTCACATTACAGTGGACATTGCTGATCTAGCCCTACTATATCCAATCTTATTTTCCATTCCTTCCTTCAGCAGGGAAGTTTCTGAGGGTCAGGAAGGAGAATCTGTACCTAACTCCTTGAACACCAAGGGAGGCATGGCTGCCTGGGTCACTGTGAGTTATGGATTGCCATGCTTGGGTCACTGTGAGTTATGGGTTCAGAAGTTCTCATTAGGATCTCAGAGTAGTTTCCTGCTTTGCCTATGCATATGTCCATTTCCTACCACCGTATAAAAAAGGTATTACAAAAGTAATACAAACTGTAGTAATAATTATGTGAACTAATTACCACCAAACATGGTAGTGATTATGCATATTGTTAAATATTGATGAATTAACTTTGTTTCTAATTTTATTATAACACTGTACATTCATATACACTTAAAATCAATCACTCAAATCAACAGTTTGTGGTTATGATAGAGAAAAATGCTGTAGTCATTTCAATAAGGATTCTGTTTTTTAAGAGTTATTTTATTTTAGCGAAACAGTGATAAGCCCATCTTTCTTCCCTAAAGCAATGGCTCATTTAACCACTAAGTCATACACTCACAAATTTAAAAATTAGAGTGATCAATTTATGAGAATCCCTCACGTATACCCTACATTTCTTTGCTAGAATTGTTTTTAACTTTTCAATAAATACCAGTAAATGCTTGTTGAATAAGTGATTTTTGTAGCATATCAAAGAATTACCAGTACGAAAATATTTTGTGTGGGGAGGTGGATTACTTTCAATGTAAGATTTGATATGATAATAATTTATTTCTGGAAATAGCTTGCCTTGTTCTATAAAAAGTTTGAAGTGTCATATAATAACTATATGATAAAAGTATGTCAGTATAAGCAGAATTTAAAACTTTAGGAAAAAAGAATACCACAAATAGATTATAAGTGCAGCATAGTTTCTCTAATTAACTTTCAAATTTGGTTTTGGGTTCCCTAGTAGTCAAAGCAAAATGGTATACAGGATCTTACTGAGAAAAGAAGGTGTATCAGTTACCCAAAGGAAACAAAGCATTTCTTAGCAATGAATGATAAAAACAATTTCTTATGTGAGTTACTATCACAAATAATATTTTAGTAGCAAGTTCAATAACATTTTATATGACTGCATCTGGTAATGTCATCTGATTAGTTGTTTTTATATAGAAATGAACAAGAGTGTGGTAAATTATTATGTTTTATTTTTACAGGAATCTTGGGAAACCAAAATGAGACATAATCAGCTGTGTTGTGAGACACCGCCTACTGTCACTGTTCATGTAAAATCAGGGTCAAATAGATCACATCAGCCTAAAAAACCCATTAATCTGAAGCGTCCTATTTTTAAAGATAGTTGGCCAGCATCTGAAAAAAATGCACATAATAGCAACAAGTCTAAACGCCCCAAAGGACCCTGTCTAGTTATACAGCGACAGGAAATGACTGCTTTCTTTAAATTATTTGGTACGTTTAAAATGTTGTAATAGCAGTAATTGTAAGGTACTTAAAAATGAGAGAATCTAAAGATCTACTTTATTATTTTCATAATAATCAAAGAAGATGTTGTTATTTTCCATGTCAGATTTTCTGTCTCCAATCAATTTGTTTTTGTTTTACTTAGGGTTTGTCTTTTTTTTTTTTTTTTAATGTTGGATTTTTGTTGTTTTGGATTGCTTTTGGATTTGAAGTTCAGATTCATCTTGCTTCTAGACTACTTAAATCCAAGTGTCAAATGTGAATTCTGAGCAATTCAAGTTCATAGCATGAGTTTTGTGTGACCTAAGTAAAATACTACATAAAGTCTCAGGTGAGCCAACCAGCCCAGTTTGACTGGGCCTGAGGTGTTTCCCAGGATTTTCAGTGCTGAAACTGAGCAAACTGGGAAGGTTGGCCAACCTCGAGAAGTTTCAGTATTATATGTAGGGATTTTTTTTTCTTTGAGAGAGAGAGAGAGAGAGAGAAAAAGAGCACATGTGCACATGGGGAAGTGACAGAGGGAGAGGGAGAAAGAGAATCTTAAGCAGGCTCCGTGCTCCTTGCTTAGTGGAGCTTGATTCCATGACTCTGAGATCATGACCTGAGGCAAAATCAAGAGTTGGATGCTTAACTGACTGAGCTACCCAGGCACCCCAGGAATTATTTTTTAATATTTTATTTTTATTTAAGTAATCTCTACACCCAGTGTGGGGCTCCAGCTCATGACCCCCAGATCAAGAGTCTCATGCTCTTCCTACTGAGCCAGCCAGGTGCCCCACATATGGGGAATATTGTGGGGTTTTTTGTTTGTTTGCTTGTTTGTTTTTTAAAGCTTATTTATTTATTTTGAGAAAGAGAGAGACAGTGTGAGTGGGGAAGGGGCAGAGAGAGGGAGAGAGAGAATCCCAAGCAGGTTCTGCACTGTCAGCACAGAGCCTGATGCAGGGCTCAAACTCAGGAACCATGAGATCATGACCTGAGCCAAAATTGAGTTGGACGCTTAACCAACTGAGCCACCCAGGGGTCCCAGCGGAATATTTTTAAAAATTAGGCTTTATCATCATGCTCATGAAATGAGTTTAAATTTATCTGTTCAGATCATGAGACAATGCTACTTTGCTGACAAATTTCTTAAAACAAGAAACTATTTTATATTCTAGTAGCCAAGGAAGGGGCGAATTTTTTTTTTAAGGTAAGGTAGTAAGGTAGACAGATTAGACTAAAGGGTAGGATAGATGGATTCTGGTAAATATCTGTAGGAGTGAATCAAGTCATGTAGGTACCACAGTCTCTTAGATCCAGGTAACAGGCAGAAGTCAGTTGGGGACAAGAGTGTTTGCCCTGCTCAGAAGACAAAAATCTTAAAAAAAAAAAAAAATATGAAAAAAGAAGGAGAAGGAGGAGGAGGAGAAGGAGAAGAAGAAGAAGGAGGAGAAGGAGAAGAAGGAGGAGGAGGAAAAGAAGGAAGGGAGGAGGAGAAGGAGGAGAAAAGGAAGGAAGAGAGAGAGAGGCAGGCAGGTGCCTGGGTGGCTAAGTTGGTAAGGGTCCAACTTCAGCTCAGGTCAAGATCTCATGGTTTGTGAGTTCGAGCCCCGTATCAGGTTCTGCACTGACAGTGTAGAGCCTGCTTAGGATTCTCTCTCTCTCCCTCTCTCTGCTCCTCTCCCACTCACACTTTCTCTCTCTCTCAAAATAAATAAACCTTGAAAGAAAGAAAGAAAGAAAGAAAGAAAGAAAGAAAGAAAGAAAGAAA